>NW_027170109.1:0-15000 GCF_036898095.1 Palaemon carinicauda | reverse complement strand
AGTTTGAACCTTCGAAGTTCCACTGATTCAACTACCCGATTAGTTAAAGCATTCCACAACTTGGTCACAGCTGGAATAAAACTTCTAGAATACTTTGAAGTATTGAACCTCACGATGGAGAAAGCCTGACTATTAGAATTAACTGCATGCATATGATCAGCGCCCAAGGCCCCTTCCCACCCAAGCTAGGACCAGGGAGGGATAAACAATGGCGAAGGATGGTGAGGTTACAGACACTACCAGTCTCTATCGAGCTTGAGCTGGACTCGAACCCCAGTCCAACAGACCGCTATGCAGGGACGTTTCCTATAGACTACCGCAAAGTTTAAAGTATCAAGTCAATGTCAGACAATGTCAAAGTCTTCCATAATTTCAATAAAAAATAAAATTCAATTGAAAAAAAATGAATGTTTCAGTATTAGTTGTAAATCGAAGTTTAAAATAGCAGTTGGAGAAAATATTTTGGTATTGATTAACACACACAAAATGCCACATACTTCAAAATAAGCTTCAGATTTGAAGCTTCAGATTTCCGCTTCATCATCGATAATTCGTTCTATATTACTGTGACGGGCCTAGAGAGGTTGTGACTAAGAAGACAGGATGAAAGCAACTGAGTAACTTTATTATAGAAAACCAGCTTATATATACATCAAGTCCGATCAAGACAGACATGAAACATAACAGGAAATTTCATGTTCAACCGAGAACCGTTTCTGTTAACAGTTAACGGTAAGAAAAACAGACATGTTTATTCAGATCCCTGTCAGTGCGAGGGGAGAGCGAAGATACAAAGCATAATATATATATATATATATATATATATATATATATATATATATATATATATATATATCATACATACATATACCAAAGGCACTTCCCCCAATTTTGGGGGGTAGCCGACAACAACAAGAAACAAAACAAAAAGGGGACCTCTACTCTCTACGTTCCTCCAGCCTAACCAGGGACTCAGCCGAGTTCAGCTGGTACTGCTAGGGTGCCACAGCCCAACCTCCCACATTTCCACCACAGATGAAGCTTCATACTGCTGAGTCCCCTACTGCTGCTACCTCCGCGGTCATCTAAGGCACCGGAGGAAGCAGCAGGGCCTACCGGAACTGCGTCACAATCGCTCGCCATTCATTCCTATTTCTAGCACGCTCTCTTGCCTCTCTCACATCTATCCTCCTATCACCCAGAGCTTTCTTCACACCATCCATCCACCCAAACCTTGGCCTTCCTCTTGTACTTCTCCCATCAACTCTTGCATTCATCACCTTCTTTAGCAGACAGGCATTTTCCATTCTCTCAACATGGCCAAACCACCTCAACACATTCATATCCACTCTAGCCGCTAACTCATTTCTTACACCCGTTCTCACCCTCACCACTTCGTTCCTAACCCTATCTACTCGAGATACACCAGCCATACTCCTTAGACACTTCATCTCAAACACATTCAATTTCTGTCTCTCCATCACTTTCATTCCCCACAACTCCGATCCATACATCACAGTTGGTACAATCACTTTCTCATATAGAACTCTCTTTACATTCATGCCCAATCCTCTATTTTTTACTACTCCCTTAACTGCCCCCAACACTTTGCAACCTTCATTCACTCTCTGACGTACATCTGCTTCCACTCCACCATTTGCTGCAACAACAGACCCCAAGTACTTAAACTGATCCACCTCCTCAAGTAACTCTCCATTCAACATGACATTCAACCTAGCACCACCTTCCCTTCTCGTACATCTCATAACCTTACTCTTACCCACATTAACTCTCAACTTCCTTCTCTCACACACCCTTCCAAATTCTGTCACTAGTCGGTCAAGCTTCTCTTCTGTGTCTGCTACCAGTACAGTATCATCCGCAAACAACAACTGATTTACCTCCCATTCATGATCATTCTCGCCTACCAGTTTTAATCCTCGTCCAAGCACTCTAGCATTCACCTCTCTCACCACTCCATCAACATACAAGTTAAACAACCACGGCGACATCACACATCCCTGTCTCAGCCCCACTCTCACCGGAAACCAATCGCTCACCTCATTTCCTATTCTAACACATGCTTTACTACCTGTGTAGAAACTTTTCACTGCTTGCAACAACCTTCCACCAACTCCATATAACCTCATCACATTCCACATTGCTTCCCTATCAACTCTATCATATGCTTTCTCCAGATCCATAAACGCAACATACACCTCCTTACCTTTTGCTATATATATATATATATATATATATATATATATATATATATATATATATATATAGGTAGTAGGTTGGCCAGGGCACCAGCCGCCCGTTGAGATACTACCGCTAGAGAGAGGGGGTCCTTTGACTGGCCAGACAGTACCATATTGGATCCTTCTCTCTGGTTACGGTTCTTTCCCTTTGCCTACACAGACACCGAATAGTCTGGCCTATTCTTTACAGATTCTCCTCTGTCCTCATACACCTGACAACACTGAGATTACTAAACAATTCTTCTTCACCCTAGGGGTTAACTACGGCAATGTAATTGTTCAGTGGCTACTTTCCTCTTGGTAAGGGTAGAAGAGACTCTTTAGCTATGGTAAGCAGCTCTTCTAGGAGAAGGACACTCCAAAATCAAACCATTGTTCTCTAGTCTTGGGTAGTGCTATAGCCTCTGTACCATGGCCTTCCACTGTCTTGGGTTAGAGTTCTCTTGCTTGAGGGTACACTCAGGCACACTGTTGTATCTAGTTTCTCTTTCTCTTGTTTTGTTGAAGTTTTTATTGTTTATATAGGAAATATTTATTTAAATGTTGTTACTATTCTTAAAATATTTTATTTTTCCTTGTTTCCTTTCCTCACTGAGCTATTTTCCCTGTTGGGGCCCCTGGGCTTATAGCATCCTGCTTTTCCAATTAGGGTTGTAGCTTAGCTTTTAATAATAATAATAATAATATATATATATATAGATATACATATATATACATACATATATATATACATACATATATATATATACATATATATACATACGTATATATATATATATATACATATATATACATACATATATATATATATATATATATATATATATATATATATATATATATATATATATATATATATATAATGTATATATATATATTTTATTATTATTACTCTTATTATTATTATTATTACTTGCTAAGCTACAACCCTAGTTGGAAAAGCAGAATGCTATTAGCTCAGGGGCCCCAACATGGAGAATAGCCCAGTGAGGAAAGGAAACAAGAAAAAATAAAATATTTTAAGAACAGTCATTAAAATAAATATTTCCTATATAAACTATGAAAACTTTAACAAAACCAGAAGTAGAAAAATTAGATAGAATAGTGTGCCCGAGTGTACCCTTAAGCAAGAGAACTCTAACCCAAGACAGTGGAAGAACATGGTACAGAGGCTATGGCACTACCCAAGACTAGAGAAGAATGGTTTGATTTTGGAGAGTCCTTCTCCTAGAGGAGCTGCTTACCATAGCTAAAGAATCTCTTCTACCGTAACCAAGAGGAAAGTAGCCACTGAACAATTACAGTGCAGTAGTTAACCCCTTGGGTGAAGAAAAATTGTTTTGTAATCTCGGTGTTGTCAGGTGTATGAGGACAGAGGAGAATCTGTTAAGAATATGCCAGACTATTCGGTGAACGTATAGGCAAATAAAAAATGAACCGTAACCAGAGAGAAGGATCCAATGAAGTACTGTCTGGCCAGTCAAGGACCCCATAACTCTCTAGCGGTATCTCAACGGGTGGCTGGTATATATACATACCAGCCACCCGTTGAGATACTAATGCTAGAGAGTTATGAGGTCCTTGACTGGCCAGACAGTACTTCATTGGATCCTTCTCTCTGGTTACGGTTCATTTTCTATTTGCCTATACGTTCACCGAATAGTCTGGCATATTCTTAACAGATTCTCCTCTGTCCTCATACACCTGACAACACTGAGATTACAAAACAATTTTTCTTCACCCAAAGGGGTTAACTACTGCACTGTAATTGTTCAGTGGCTACTTTCCTCTTGGTTACGGTAGAAGAGACTCTTTAGCTATGGTTGAGATACTACCGCGGGGTAGTATCTCAACGGGTGGCTGGTATATATATATATATATATATATATATATATATATATATATATATATATATATATATATATACCTACACTAGTGTACGGTATCCGTCAAAAACGATGTCAAAATATTTAAATAAATATGCACTTACACATATGTGACTTCTCTCTCTCTCTCTCTCTCTCTCTCTCTCTCTCTCTCTCTCTCTCTCTCTCTCTCTCTCTCTCCTCCCCACCCGAGGGGCTGGGAGAGCTCTGCGTGACCGGAAAATATGTAATATTTGTATATTATATATATAAAGCCAGACACTTAGTCTTTATTATATAGGTGAGATTTCTTTCCTCTGTGTGTGTGTGTGTGTGTGTGTTTGACCTAAACCTCTTTTGGAAATTATAGTAATTCTTAATTGAAGCCTGAGGGGAACTTACCTCAGGTTAGATAAGTTTTCCTTTGAGTTTCGAGTCCCGCTCAAACTCGTTAGTTTCTTTGGTCGCTGCAATCTCACCATCCTTGTGAGCTAATGATCGGGGCGTTTGCTGGAGCCTATAGGTCTATCTGCTAAGTCATCAGCAGCCATTGCCTGGCCCTCCTTGATCCTAGCTTGGGTGGAGAGGAGGCTTGCGCGCTGATCATATGTATTTAGGGCATTGCCCTGCTTGATAGGGCAATGTCACTGTCCCTTGCCTCTGCCATACATGAATGGCCTTTAAACGTTTAAAACTTTAAGTGCAACCATAAACAGTGTAGTAGGAAATACATAAAAAAGTCAATTATTAATGAGATTTGTTTATTATGAAATAGTCAATATTCTTTAAAAAAAAAAGTTCCCTTAGCAAAGGATTAAAACATATATTTCCTATGTTTAAAATGTATCGTACCTTTATTAGTACCTTACCTCCATAGGTCAAAGGTCATCAATAAACCATTGGTTAAGGTATGTCTTGTCAGTAGGATTCGCAATATAATGAAACGTTCTGTCAACTTATTATCTTTTATTACTATTTTTCATTTGTATTCATTCATTTACCTGGTGAGAAAACTATAAAAGTTCATATCTGTGTTCTAATTCTTGGGTTGTTGAGAGAGAGAGAGAGAGAGAGAGAGAGAGAGAGAGAGAGAGAGAGAGAGAGAGAGAGAGAGATTTATACCTAAATCTTCAATTAATATGGTTATTGGATTGTAGAGAGAGAGAGAGAGAGAGAGAGAGAGAGAGAGAGAGAGAGAGAGAGAGAGAGAGAGAGAGAGATTTATAGCTAAATCTTCATTTATTATGATTATTGAATTTGAATTGTGGAGAGAGAGAGAGAGAGAGAGAGAGAGAGAGAGAGAGAGAGAGAGAGAGAGAGAGAGAGAGAGAGAGAAGATTTATGGCTAAATCTTCATTTATTATGATTATTGAATTGTGGAGAGAGAGAGAGAGAGAGAGAGAGAGAGAGAGAGAGAGAGAGAGAGAGAGAGAGATTTGCATACCTAAATCTTCATTCATTATGATGATTGGAGAGAGAGAGAGAGAGAGAGAGAGAGAGAGAGAGAGAGAGAGAGAGAGAGAGAGAGAGAGAGAGAGAGAGAGAGATATTTTCATACCCAAAATTTCATTTAGTGCGATTATTGTTAAATTTCGGCTTTCCCGAGACAGCCTTATCAGTATCGGCGAAACTTTCCAAAAGAGATTTCTTCTGGCCAAACTTGGGGTGACTGCAACTTCTCCTCATCACTTAAACTTGAAGTTTCATACAACTTGATTTTCGACGCTCGGGGAATACGTGGATAATTGAATATTATGTACCCATCATTTTTTTTTTTATTTAGATAATTACGTCAGTTATCTTTTTATCATATGAATGGAGATGATATTTACGAAGATTCCCTTGAAAGAGTGGTACAGTAATATTGTACATGAAGATAAGTACAGGCGAGACTAGTATGAGTGCCATGCAATTGGATCTCTTATCTGGTTCATAAAACATCAGTTATAGCTTAGGAAGTAATAATAATAATAATAATAACAACAACAACAATAAGGGTACATAAAACTAAGCTAAACCATATATGGACATAAACTTGCGCGCGCAGATTGAAACGGACAAAGAAATGGATAAACAATTGATGTAAACTAACGAGAGATTTATGCGAGGTGCCAGTTAGAGGCGAGGTGAATGCAACTAAACTTTACCAGACATCGAGCTTATATACTAGGACTTGCGAGCATGAACGTCACAAAAATTCAAACAAAATAAGTTTATACAGGTTGGTTTTTTAACAGTGCAGAAAAGAGCCAGTGGTAAGTTAAAAAAATCAAAACCGCTAAAGTGTAGGAGTGTGTGTAAAACACGTACGGTACAGATTTAACAATAACATTTGTATTTGAAAAATGCCAAAATGAACATTGTTATACAAATCGGATTAAAACTAATGGCAATAAAATTCAGGCATTACACAATTCGCATAAATAGAAAATCTTGTTAATGCCTCGCACAAGAAATCATCATCATCATCATCATCTCCTCCTACGCCTATTGACGCAAGGGCCTCGCTTAGTTTTCGCCAGTCGTCTCTATCTTGAGCTTTTAAATCATTAATTCTCCACTAATCATCTCTTATTTTACGTTTCATAGTCCTTAGCCATGTAGGCCTGGGTCTTCTCACTCTTCTAGCGCCTTGTAGAGTTCAGTTAAACGTTTGGTGAACTAATCTCTCTTGGGGAGTGCGAAGAGCATGCCCAATCCATCTACATCTACCCCTCACCAAGAAATCGGCATTACAAAAATCCAGTTGGATCAAAATATAAAAGAAATACTCAAAGCAAGAACAAATTTTCACCCACCAACCAAAAAGATGCATACATTCGTGTGTGTGTTTTTTTTATAAGGTTATAATTCTTGGAATCCCTTAATCCTGTTAATGCCATATATAAAAAGCCAACATTTCAAAAAGTCAAATTGGATAAAAAACTCAAAACAAGAACAACCCTTCAACCACCACAAAAAAAGATAATTGTATACATACAGTACATGTGTCTATAATATATGGTTATAAGGATATACATGCATACTTTGTATACATTTATTTCTCTAAATTCCCTAGCTCTGTACGTCGAAATACTATATTTTTCCAAAACATGAGGAGGAAAAAAAGCGTTTATATACATGTGTATACAGGCCATATTTATAAGGGCATGTATACCTACGTGTGTACAGTACATGTTTCTTGAAATCTCCTAACTCTGTACATCAGTAAACTGTATTTTTCCAAAACAAAAGTTGAAAAACCCAAAGTGCACAAAATCCCTTAACTCTGTACATCAATATACTGTATTTTTCCAACACACACACATTGAAAAACCAGTGTACAAAATCTCTTAACTCTGTACATTACTAAATTGTATTTTTTCGAACAAACAAACGTTGAAAAACCAAAGTACAAAAAATCTCTTAACTCTGTACATCAATACACTGTATTTTTCCAAAACAAAAGTTGAAAAAACCAGTGCACTAAATTCCTTAACTCTGTATATCAATATTCTGTATTTTTCCAAAACAAAAGTTGAAAAAACCAAAGTGCACAAAATCCCTTAACTCTGTACATCAATATACTGTATTTTTTCAAAACGAAAGCTTAAAAAACCCAAAGTGCACAAAATCCCTTAACTCTGTACATCAATATACTGTATTTTTCCACAACAAAAGTTGAAAAAAAACCACAGTGCACAAAATCCCTTAACTCTGTACATTAATATACTGTATTTTTCCAAAACAAAAGTTGAAAAAAACCAAAGTGCACAAAATCCCTTAACTCTGTACATTAATATACTGTATTTTTCCAAAACGAAAATTCAAAAAACCAAAGTGCACAAAATCCCTTAACTCTGTACATCAATATACTGTATTTTTCCAAAACAAAAGTTGAAAAAACCATAGTGCACAAAATCCCTTAACTCTGTACATCAATATACTGTATTTTTCCAAAATAAAAGTTGAAAAAAACCAAAGTGCACAAAATCCCTTAACTCTGTACATTAATATACTGTATTTTTCCAAAACGAAAATTCAAAAAACCAAAGTGCAAAAAATCCCTTAAATCTGTATATCAATGTACTACATTTTTCAAAAAATAAAAGTTGAAAAAACCAAAGTGCACAAAATCCCTTAACTCTGTACATCAATATACTGTATTTTTCCAAAACAAAAGTTGAAAAAACCACAGTGCACAAAATCCCTTAACTCTGTACATTAATATACTGTATTTTTCCAAAACAAAAGTTGAAAAAAACCAAAGTGCACAAAATCCCTTAACTCTGTACATTAATATACTGTATTTTTCCAAAACGAAAATTAAAAAAACCAAAGTGCACAAAATCCCTTAAATCTGTATATCAATGTACTACATTTTTCAAAAAATAAAAGTTGAAAAAACCACAGTGCACAAAATCCCTTAACTCTGTACATCAATATACTGTATTTTTCCAGAACAAAAGTTGAAAAAAACCAAAGTGCACAAAATCCCTTAATTCTGTACATCAATATACTGTATTTTTCCAGAACAAAAGTTGAAAAAAACCAAAGTGCACAAAATCCCTTAATTCTGTACATCAATATACTGTATTTTTCCAGACCAAAAGTTGAAAAAAACCAAAGTGCACAAAATCCCTTAACTCTGTATATCAATATACTGTATTTTTCCAAAACAAAAGTTGAAAAAACCACAGTGCACAAAATCCCTTAACTCTGTACATTAATATACTGTATTTTTCCAAAACAAAAGTTGAAAAAAACCAAAGTGCACAAAATCCCTTAACTCTGTACATTAATATACTGTATTTTTCCAAACGAAAATTCAAAAAACCAAAGTGCACAAAATCCCTTAACTCTGTACATCAATATACTGTATTTTTCCAAAACAAAAGTTGAAAAAACCACAGTGCACAAAATCCCTTAACTCTGTACATCAATATACTGTATTTTTCCAAAATAAAAGTTGAAAAAAACCAAAGTGCACAAAATCCCTTAACTCTGTACATTAATATACTGTATTTTTCCAAAACGAAAATTCAAAAAACCAAAGTGCACAAAATCCCTTAAATCTGTATATCAATGTACAACATTTTTCAAAAAATAAAAGTTGAAAAAACCAAAGTGCACAAAATCCCTTAACTCTGTACATTAATATACTGTATTTTTCCAAAACAAAAGTTGAAAAAATCACAGTGCACAAAATCCCTTAACTCTGTACATCAATATACTGTATTTTTCCAGAACAAAAGTTGAAAAAAAAACCAAAGTGCACAAAATCCCTTAACTCTGTACATCAATATACTGTATTTTTCCAGAACAAAAGTTGAAAAAAAACCAAAGTGCACAAAATCCCTTAATTCTGTACATCAATATACTGTATTTTTCCAGAACAAATGTTGAAAAAAACCAAAGTGCACAAAATCCCTTAACTCTGTACATTAATATACTGTATTTTTCCAAAACGAAAATTCAAAAAACCAAAGTGCACAAAATCCCTTAAATCTGTATATCAATGTACTACATTTTTCAAAAAATAAGAGTTGAAAATACCACAGTGCACAAAATCCCTTAACTCTGTACATCAATATACTGTATTTTTCCAGAACAAAAGTTGAAAAAAACCAAAGTGCACAAAATCCCTTAATTCTGTACATCAATATACTGTATTTTTCCAGAACAAATGTTGAAAAAAACCAAAGTGCACAAAATCCCTTAACTCTGTACATCAATATACTGTATTTTTTCCAAAATAAAAGTTGAAAAAAAAAACCAAAGTGCACAAAATCCCTTAACTCTGTACATCAATATATTGTATTTTTCCAAAATAAAAGTTGAAAAAAAACCAGTGCACAAAATCCCTTAACTCTGTACATTAATATACTGTATTTTTCCAAAACGAAAATTCAAAAAACCAAAGTGCACAAAATCCCTTAAATCTGTATATCAATGTACTACATTTTTCAAAAAATAAAAGTTGAAAAAACCAAAGTGCACAAAATCCCTTAACTCTGTACATCAATATACTGTATTTTTCCAAAACAAAAGTTGAAAAAACCACAGTGCACAAAATCCCTTAACTCTGTACATCAATATACTGTATTTTTCCAAAATAAAAGTTGAAAAAACCCAAAATGCACAAAATCCCTTAACTCTGTACATCAATATACTGTATTTTTCCAAAATAAAAGTCGAAAAAACCCAAAGTGCACAAAATCCCTTAACTCTGTACATTAATATACTGTATTTTTCCAAAACGAAAATTCAAAAAACCAAAGTGCACAAAATCCCTTAAATCTGTACATCAATGTACTACATTTTTCCAAAATAAAAATTCAAAAAACCAAAGTGCACAAAATCCCTTAAATCTGTATATCAATGTACTACACTTTTCAAAAAATAAAAGTTGAAAAAACGAAAGTGCACAAAAGCCCTTAACTCTGTACATCAATATACTGTATTTTTCCAAAACAAAAGTTGCAAAAACCACAGTGCACAAAATCCCTTAACTCTGTACATCAATATACTGTATTTTTCCAAAATAAAAGTTGAAAAAAACCAAAGTGCACAAAATCCCTTAACTCTGTACATTAATATACTGTATTTTTCCAAAACGAAAATTCAAAAAACCAAAGTGCACAAAATCCCTTAACTCTGTATATCAATGTACTACATTTTTCAAAAAATAAAAGTTAAAAAAACCAAAGTGCACAAAATCCCTTAACTCTGTACATTAATATACTGTATTTTTCCAAAACTAGAATTCAAAAAACCAAAGTGCACAAAATCCCTTAAATCTGTACATCAATGTACTACATTTTTCCAAAATAAAAGTTGAAAAAACCACAGTGCACAAAATCCCTTAACTCTGTATATCAATATACTATATTTTTCCAAAACAAAAGTTGAAAAAACCAAAGTGCACAAAATTCCTTAACTCTGTACATTAATATACTGTATTTTTCCAAAACGAAAATTCAAAAAAACCAAAGTGCACAAAATCCCTTAACTCTGTATATCAATGTACTATATTTTTCCACAACAAAAGTTAAAAAAAACCACAGTGCACTAAATTCCTTATATCTGTATATCAATGTACTACATTTTTCAAAAAATAAAAGTTGAAAAAACCAAAGTGCACAAAATCCCTTAACTCTGTACATCAATATACAGTATTTTTCTAACACACAAAATTTGAAAAACCAAAGTGCACAAAATCTCTTAACTCTGTACATTAATAAATTGTATTTTTTCGAACAGACAAAAGTTGAAAAACCAAAGTGCAAAAAATCTCCTAATTCTGTACATCAATATACTGTAATTTTCAAACACAAAAGTTGAAAAGCCAAAGTGCACAAAATCCCTTAACTCTGTACATTAATATACTGTATTTTTCCAAAACAAAAGTTGAAAAAACCAAAGTGCACAAAATCCCTTATCTCTGTACATTAATATACTGTATTTTTCCAGAACTAAAGTTGTAAAAACCAAAGTGCACAAAATCCCTTAACTCTGTACATCAAAATACTGTATTTTTCCAGAACAAAAGTTGAAAAAAACAAAGTGCACAAAATCCCTTAACTCTGTACATCAAAATACTGTATTTTTTTCCCAAAACAAAAGTTGAAAAAACCAAAGTGCACAAAATCCCTTAACTCCGTACATCGATATACTGTATTTTTCCAAAACAAAAGTTAAAAAAAAAAACCAAAGTGCACAAAATCCCTTAACTCTGTACATCAATATCCTGTATTTTTTCCAAAACAAAAGTTGAAAAAAAACCAAAGTGCACAAAATCCCTTAACTCTGTACATCAATATACTGTATTTTTCCAAAACAAAAGTTGAAAAAAAACCAAAGTGCACAAAATCCCTTAACTCTGTACATCAATATACTGTATTTTTTCCAAAACAAAAGTTGAAAAAAAACCAAAGTGCACAAAATCCCTTAACTCTGTACATCAATATACTGTATTTTTCCAAAACAAAAGTTGAAAAAAAACCAAAGTGCACAAAATCCCTTAACTCTGTACATCAATATACTGTATTTTTCCAAAACAAAAGTTGAAAAAAACCAAAGTGCACAAAATCCCTTAACTCTGTACATCAATATACTGTATTTTTCCATAACAAAAGTTGAAAAAACCAGTGCTCAAAATCCCTTAACTCTGATCAATATACTATATTTTTCCAAAACAAAAGTTGAAAAACCTAGGCGCACAATCCAGCCTAGCTTTGGTATTCAGAAAGCCAAGCATGGCAAAGATGTCTCGCTCAAGGTAAGACCCTGACGTGATGGTGATAGACTTTCACGGCTCGATAAAGTCAGCCCTCGTAAGTCTGGCTTTTGCGTCTCCTCTGTGGGAGATGCTGGAGGCCGGAAGAAGGGCTTAGCAGAGCCGTGGAATCCCTGAGGCTCTGGACGGCTACTGAGCTGTTGCTCATCTTACTCCTTGCTGTGGATTCTGGTTTTGGCTTTAAGGATGTCATTGTTTATCTTAGACTTTTCTTGTTTTGTTTGATTTAATTCTATTTTGTTGATTTTGGTCGTTTGTTTGAGGACGTCATTGTTTATCATAGGCTTTTCTTGTTTTGTTTGATTTTATTCTATTTTGTTGACTATGGCAATGTTTCTTTACAAAGTTTCTTCAATCTGTTTGTTTGAGGTCAGATTGGGGATGTCTTTTTTTATCATAGGCTTTTCTTGTTTTGTTTGATATATTATTTCATTGGGCATAACAAGGTTTCTTTACAGTTTCATCAATCTGTTTGTTTGAGGTCGGATTAGAGATGTTCTTTTTATTATCGGGGTTTCTTGTTTTGTTTGATTTTATTATAATTTTATTGGACATAGCAAGGTTTCTTTACAAGGTTTATTCAACCTATTTATTTAAAGGTTTAAGGTGTCTGGTTTCAGTTCCAGTTCCATCTGAATAGATGATCACCAGAACGTCAGCCGGGCAAGCCTAACCCCGCCACCCCTACTGTGGTGCTCTATCACAGCAGTGGCCTCCCCAGTAAACAGCTTAACTTACAGTTCCGGGTGGGGATCGATCTGCTGCCATGCGAATGCTAGGCAAACACGTTAACACTGTACTAGCCAGGAGGTTATGCGATCAGATTAAGGTTTTTTTTATCATAGGCGTTTCTTATTTTTATTTTATTTTGGGATCATAGCAAGGTTTCCTTAAAGGTTTCTTCAATAACGTAACATAGAATAGATTGTATAAATATATATATATATATATATATATATATATATATATATATATATATATATATATATATATATATATATATATATATATATATAGTGCATAAATAGATATAGTGTATAAATCTATAACTCAAAGTTGAAAGAAAACTGACAGACTTTTTATAATTTAGCCATCGAAAGAGGTAGGAATTGACTCCAATTCTGCTGTATATATTCGTGTCATATACAGATGTTTGTAAACACGTGGCTAATTATGATAGTCTTTTCACTAACACATGTGAGAACAACACATTATCGTATATAAATACACCAACAACAAATGCAACAGTTTTTGGTGCACTGCAGGACAAAGGTCTCAGACATGTCCTTAGTCATTTCTGGGGTTTAGCCAGATTTCATCACCGTGCTGGGCAACTACGGATTGGTGATGGTAGGAGATTTCCGTCTGGTGGCTCACAGCAGACCAACCTAGTATGGGTTGCTCTGACTAGTGCAGCTTTGCTGACCGTGACGATACATAAACCCTTTCCTCATGTTAAGGTATCCCCACTCAGAAAGGAACCTATATATATATATATATATATATATATATATATATATATATATATATATCGGTAAGTAAAAGCGGCATCCCAAATAATTTTTAAATAACTGTAAATATGTTTTATGTATGAGCGATGAAAGAATATCTAAAAATAGATTTTTAAATTCTTATTTCAAAATTTATATTTCATAAATAACCTCGAAAAAATTTCTATTATTATTATTATTATTATTACTAGATAGGCCGCAACCCTAGTTGGAAAAGCAAGATGCTATAAGCCCAAGGGCTCCCATAGAAAAAATAGCTCGAAGAGGAAAGGAAATAAGGGAATAAATAAATATGATAATTAATGATAAAATAAAATAGACTATTTCAAAAACATTAACAACATTAAACATCTAAACCAAATTACATGAACATTTCAAAAAGAATGATTTCCATACGGTGATCCCAACAACGTAGCAACTCAATAACGAAAGAACTGAATGAAATAAATCACAAATAAAGCGTAATTGAAGACATCTTTGAATACCGCAACCTTTCGAAATAACATTTCAGAACGTTTGCAAATCTTATACTCGTCCAGCTTTACATTAACAGCGGACCAAGGCACAGTTGTTGTTTTACATTAACAGCGGACCAAGGCACAGTTGTTGTTTTACATTAACAGCGGACCAAGGCACAGTTGTTGTTTTACATTAACAGCGGACCAAGGCACTGTTGTCGTTTTACATTAACAGCGGACCAAGGCACAGTTGTTGTTTTACATTAACAGCGGACCAAGGCACAGTTGTTGTTTTACATTAACAGCGGACCAAGGCACTGTTGTCGTTTTACATCAACAGCGGACCAAGGCACAGTTGTTGTTTTACATTAACAGCGTACCAAGGCACAGTTGTCGTTTTACATTAACAGCGGACCAAGGCACTGTTGTCGTTTTACATCAACAGCGGACCAAGGCACCGTTGTTGTTTTACATTAACAGGGGACCAAGGCACTGTTGTCGTTTCACATCAACAGCGGACCAAGGCACTGTTGTCGTTTTACATTAACAGCGGACCAAGGCACAGTTGTTGTTTTACATTAACAGCGGACCAAGGCACAGTTGTTGTTTTACATTAACAGCGGACCA
>NW_027170108.1:5000-30304 GCF_036898095.1 Palaemon carinicauda | reverse complement strand
CAACTATTGGTAGGTTTTATCATTTCTATTTTCATTCAGATATCTATATTCTTTTTTATTGCATCTTAATCTTCAATGTATATTTTTTGAGCTTGTGCAATATATTCAGTATATACACTGGTATATAATTTATTATTATTATTATTACTTGCTAAGCCTTAACCCTAGTTGGAAAAGGAGGATGCTATAAGTCCGGGGGCACCAACAGGGAAAATAGCCCGGTGAGGAAAGGAAACAAGGACAAATAAAATATTTTAAGAACAGTAACAACATTAAAATAAATATTTCCTATATAAACTGATATATATATATATATATATATATAATGAGAGAGAGAGAGAGAGAGAGAGAGAGAGAGAGAGAGAAATGGGGTAGACGATTTCCTATGTAAACCATAAAAATTATATGCATATAAATATATATACATATATGTATGTGTGTGTATGTATATATATATATATATATATATATTTGTATATATATATAAATATATATATATTTGTATATATACATATACATATACATATATATATATATATATATATAATGAGAGAGAGAGAGAGAGAGAGAGAGAGAGAGAGAGAGAACGATTTCGTAAATGGTCTTAAATATCTCGAATTTGCCTAGTGAGTAATTTTGCCTGAGTGATATATATTTTTTTGATTAAACCTCTAAATTTGCTAACATTCAAGTAGCTTATACTGAGATTATTTTAAAAATAGCCATTAAAAAAAAAAAAGTTTTGCCATTTTGATGTGAAATCTCTCTATTATGTGTAATTTTCATCATCATCATTATCACTATTATTTTTATTTGATAGTGTTTACATTTATTTTTATGATACAACCGAGCTCTCTAGAATAGATTAGGAACAATATCCCGGGGAACTGATCATCAACTTACACTGAGAGGAGCTTAATTTTATATCTTTGCTCCTATATATTGTCATTATCGAAGTTCATCAAAACCTCGCTTTGCAGTTCGTTCCTAGTTGGGGATCTCTTAGTCTTGCTTTGGTTTTGTCTTTAATCTTCCTCGTCTATTTTTGTCGCTTGACTTCAGTTGAGCCTCAAAGTTACTGATTTTTTTGGAAGATATTTTTTTATAGCTGAAGCTAGTTGGAATATTTTTTACCCTCCTTTGCCAGATATTCTCTAATCTGCCAATATATATATATATATATATATATATCTCTCTCTCTCTCTCTCTCTCTCTCTCTCTCTCGTGCTTTACATAGCGTTACTTTAATTGGTCCGGATCATCAACGTTTGACTGTAGATGTAACATGTAATTGGATCTTGACCCTCAAGAGAAGAAAGCAAGGGAAGGGGGTGCCGATGTGGTCAAGGGAGGGAAGGATTGAATATCAATAAAAGAAATAGAAATAGAAAAGAAGAAGGAAAAAGAAAGACACAGTGATGGTAAAATGTATAATGATAATTATTACATCTGCGGAACGGGTTATTAAATAAATTGATGGTGGGATGATAATATATTGAGTTGCAATGTTAATAATCATAACAATAATAATAACGGCTCTTAGCATACGTAATTTGGAAGAATGATTTATGAATAATAATAATAATAATAATAATAATAATAATAATAATAATAATAATAATAATAATAATAATGTGAACAATGGTGATGAGAATAATGTTCATATTGATCAATATTTTCAACTTGTCATCCATATTCAGATTCAGAACAAGTGTTTGTCGCGGGAAATCCTTGAGCCGGAAACCCATCAGTGTCAGCGAAGAAATTTTATTAATATATTTATTTTCATTAATAAATTTAAGTCACTTATTTTCTGAGGTAAGTGTGTTCAAGTTTTTGTAACCAAAATAGTTAATACTGAAGAATGTTTCTTATCTGTTTACTTCAGATTCTCATGAATAGATATAGATAGTTTTCATATATTTGTTTAAAGAACTTTTGTTTGGATTATGCTTCTTGCCTTTTCCTTCTCATTTCATTGTATTGATTTCTCCTGTTTTGGAGTTTGGACTGTTTAAGGCCATCGACATGGCAGCAATACTGGCTTCGGCATATAAAAAAAGAAGCAAACGATAGAATCACTAGCAAACAAATGTGACGGTGGAAAGCAGGCATGGGAAGCACAAAACGTCAAACAGCCGTAATCCCTTTGCTTGCAGCTGAGTCCTCTCGATTTTATGAACGGGGGCAGGGGGAGATGGGAGGGGTGTTGTTGTATGAAGTATTAAAGGAGAGTGGAAAAGAGGGAGAAAGGATAGTAGGGATGGAGGGGTGGGTGAGGGAGGATTGAGGGGAAATAACTAAATGGGTAGATTAAGAAGGCCCCTGTTGATGTGTATATATATATTGTATATATATATATATATATATATATACACGTAAGTAAGTATATGTGTTTGCATGTACAGAAAAATTGTCACACATATACTTTATATACATATACATTTATGTAGTTATATGTAGTGTATGGAGTATATACCATATACTTTATATACATATACATTTATGTAGTTATATGTAGTGTATGGAGTATATATATATATATATATGTATGTATGTATGTATATATATATATATATATGTGTGTGTGTGTGTGTGTGTATACATACACGTTTACGCACAGATAGGAGAAGAGAGAAATATCCGAGCGTTTCCCATTTGATCATAGTAAAATGGGGTCGTGTTGGAATGTGAGAATGTGTGGCACGTTTTCATAAAGAATGTGGATAAGAAAAATTGAGGCATGCGGACTTCGTGATTATTCCATCGTATGAAAGCTACTGGCTTTTTTCTAACCCTACAGACTTTCTGCAATGTCATTTGACACTTGAGTATTTTGATTTGAGAGTACAAATTTTTACTCGCTGTCATGCTGCCACCGGAGAGGATGAGTAGATTTTCTATTGTATGAATGTCACATTTTTGCCTTTTTTTTTTTTTTTTTTACCTTTGAGGTCGTAACCCTTGGTGTTGTGCCTTAGATTCGTCTTAAGTCTATGTTTAAAGGTTTATATATATTTTTGTTTTATGTTTTTATAATTTCTGATACCTTCGACTTTTTTTTATTTTGTTCTGTTTATTACATATCTATTCAGTTCTATTCTTGTGATACTTCTATAGTAAGTTCATGAAGTTCATGGTTGTTTAGTCTTCTCTGGAATGTGGGTGCAATGTGATAAAAACATCGTAAATAACAACATAAAACGGTAATAATAATAATAATAATAATAATAATAATAATAATAATAATAATAATAATAATAATAATAATAATAATTTTCTCGGCTTGATTGGCATCTTTTCAATCTTTGACGATTTTCAGTCAAGAGGGCGATTTGAATTGTGGTCACAAATGCCCACAATAGTTCGATTTTATTTTCATGTATATGTGTAATTATAATCCTTCCTGTCTGGTCTTATCTTTCGTTACCAGCTTTCAGAATTTTGTCCATCCTATCTGATTCTTGAAAATGTTTTTTTTTCCCCTCATGCATACATGCATTTTCCGTTATTCCCTCTTAAAATTAAGAATAAGTTGAAGTAAACCATCTTCCAATATCAACATGAACCTTTAGAACTACCGCTCTATAATGGCTTTCACGTGAAAAAGTGACCAGCCAGACTTATTAAACGTTTTCCTTCTGTGGTAAAAGGTTAGATATATTCTTACTCCAAGGGAATTGGAGAGCTTTATGATACTATTTTATGACCAGTTCAAATAAAGAAAGAATGAGTATTCTAGGACTTCTACAGCATTGCACTTCTTAGAAAAAGAACGCCTTTATTAAAGATAGTAGGACTCAGATAATTACATTTATCATATCGGGTAGCTCTCTTATGCCAGTTCTAATGGAATTGACACGAAGCAGCAAGGAAAACTAATGTATGCACACATGCAATATATATATATATATATATATATGTATGTATGTATATATGTATGTATATATGTATATATATATACCTATATATACTGTATATAAAAGTTGTGTATGTTTATGTATATATGTGTACCACACACACCCGCATACACATACACACAGACACAGACACACACACACACACACACATATATATATATATATATATATTATTGTGTATGAGAGAGAGAGAGAGAGAGAGAGAGAGAGAGAATGAATATGTGGCAACGAAATATAACTAATGCACCAGTGCTTTGCGGTGGGCTATTCAACACCCCTGCTTGTTATCGGAGAACCAAGGAACAAGTAACCCCACGCTTGTAATGTTACGTATCTACAAGTGTTTTAGAGACCGCCCACTTTCAATGACTCCTAAATAATTTAATTTATTACGTATATTTTTTCTTTTATATTCAAGCGCTTTGTGGTTTTGTCATGAAAATATTTCGAGGTATTTGTAATTGAATGCATTTTTGTGGCTGTTTAGTCCTTCGAAAGCTTCTTGTATATTATAATTTTTATATGCATATATGTATATATATGTATATGTGTGTATATATATATATATATATATGTGTGTGTGTATGTGTGTATATATATATATATATATATAATGTGTCTTTTTGTGTCTATGCATGTATGTTTGTATGGATGCATGTATATTCTATTTCACCTTATCACCGAAGACATTCACAAATATTAGATAAATCCCCCCCTCTCTCTCTCTCTCTCTCTCTCCTCTCTCTCTCTCTCTCTCTACCGATTTCTTCATTACTGTAGACATGCAGGCATTCCATTTGAATTCATGTATGTTTTTTTTTCTCCAATTTTACCTCATACGAAGGCAGTCGTCATTGCATTCTGGTTTGAGCAGCTTCCCTTACGGATGCATTGTGTGGCACATGTAGCTGCCGGTATCCGATTTCGATAAAACCTCCTTCATAGAAAGTGATTGGGAGTGAATGGTGCCACGGGCCGCTTCCACTCCTGGAATATAGTGAACGTTGATTTCTTTTTTCTTTTATTTGCATACTTATGATTTTATTATTTACCTCAAATAAGTCTTAACCCTGCAGTGAGCGATGTACAAGTCATGTTAAATTCGATTTCAATATGTACTAAGAAATTGTGTATCTTTATCTTTACACACCATTGGTGTGTGGGATAAATATTTTGTTTGCTTATACTCATACCTATTGTTTGATTCCTAACTTTGTGCATAAATTGTTTGTATAATCGCTTGGAAATGCTGTGGCACACATTTAAATGAATTTCGATCACAAAACCATACATATTTTACTTTTATAATCATATGGAAACTAAAATTTACTATATAAATAAGATTGCTAAGCATACAAGCTATTTAATATATAAAATTAGCTAAGAAATAAAATGAGTTAATATGTTGCAATTAAACAATAATTAAACAGTAATTAAATAATATGAAACAATAATTGTTCGACACGAATAGAGAATCGAAGTACGGAGCATACTGATCTACAAAATCTTAATAATTGTGAGCATTTTGCCTAATATTCATATTTCAATAAAATATTTATCTTTAAGACTAAAGTGATTGAATCATCCTTCCAATATAAAAAAAAATGGATATTCCCACGTATTGGAGTTTCACTGAATGCCGTGACAATACAATTTTTGAGATCTTTTATGACGTAAAATAGCTCTTATGTACGTTCACGGTAACCTTCCTTGTTGACGTTCCAGGAGAACAAGATAGTCATTATATATATATATATATATATGTGTGTGTGTGTGTGTGTGTGTATATATATGCATATATATATATATATATACACACAAGTGTATATATTTATGTATATATGAGTTGTGTATATATTTATATATATACACACATATATAATGTATATATATACATATATATATATATATATATATATATATTTATAATAAGTTAGGTCTGTGCTTCTCGAGAGTTTAACAGATAAAAAGGAAAAATTATGACGATTAGTCCGGACAGCATTTTTCCAGTTTATTTGCAAACGATTTGGTATTAAAAAATGGCATATAAAATAACATTGCATGAAAAATCAAGTTGAAAACAATCTTAAGTTATAGAATCTTCAAAAAAGCTTTAATCACCATATATTGCAAAGCTAAAATCAGTTAAAATTATATAAACTTATAATAAATATTGTAACTTTTAAGCCTTAAAATCAAAATGTAGATTATAACACATAACTCAAGATACCGATAAATAGAATGAGCCAACCTGCCATTTAAAGTCAATAACTGAGTGAAAAAGAAAGCAGAAATTGTTAAAATGAAGGTATCCAAAGCACCAGTTTTCACCTGATTTTTTTTAATGATATTTTCGTTTTTATTATATAAGAAAATTGTATAAATCACGAAACTCAAAACATGTTATCCGGAGTATTCGTCTTCTTTTGCCCCTTTTATATATATTTACATAATGCTCTAAATTGAACTGTAAAGAAAAGATTACAATAATGAAATTTAAATGAGAAATTTTATGAAAAATTTAGAATAGTTTTGGATCAATTACCCACTTAGAGAGAGAGAGAGAGAGAGGAGAGAGAGAGAGAGAGAGAGATTAATTGTTTGGCTATGTACTGAATTCATTTGTATACATCCTTATTTATGTAATTCACATTTATTTCTCATTAGAAACATAAAGGTCTGTAAATAAATGCTATATAGTTTATAAATATATTGATGGGTACGGTTAGATGTATTTATTCATGTAAATTTCAATATTTCATGTCGTATATAATCTAGAAGGGCATTGTTGTAGTTAGTCTCAATAATATTGAGCAAACAAATACAAATGGTTATTGCAAAGGAATGGGAATTTATTTCAAGGGAAGTAGCTCCGTTTCTCTCTCTCTCTCTCTCTCTCTCTCTCTCTCTCTCTCTCTCATTGCAATCTGTTAAAGCCAATAAAGAATAAACGATGATCATTAAGAAGAAATTTCCTGTTAAAAGACGAAGAAATGCTCTTAAAGTCTTTCATGAGTCTACTTTTCCTGCAGTAGTCGTCATATAACTTGGTGTCAGTCTGAGTGATATTGCGTTGCGGTCAGAAGACGTGAGCTATGGCCTCATGAGAATTGCCAGTTACGGTATTATAAACAGTAGTACTATTTGCACAGGGAAAGGTTCCAGAATGTTCCAGTGCAGTTGTACTGTGTGACTATATATATATATATATATATATACTGTATATATATATATATATATATACTGTATATATATATATATATATATATGTATGTATATTGTATGTATATGTGTGTAAATATTTATACATATGTAAATATACACATTAAATATTTGTATATATATATATATATATATATATATATATGAAATTTAATTATACATGCACGCATCTTTATAAGCGCATACAGGTATACAAATGTACCTGGTTAGTTCCCTTTTGAATTGTACCCCTTTACAGGTGGGTCGACTTGCGGCGGTTGTCCGTGCTAGCCACAGACGCACTCAGGACATGCAATCAATGCCATCAGACGAGGTTAGCGCCATGGCTTATTGGTGCATTGCAGTTCATGGTATCCCGTCCACCAGTCCACTTATCTGTAAAATGTTACCGTAGTCTGCCTTGCCATAGGCAAGTATCCCCATTACTAATTACTTGTTAAGGAAAGGGGCAAAGGTGTATGATTATATACAACAGCAAATAAATGCAGCCGTGTCTAGTGCACTGCAGGACAAAGGCCTCAGACATGTCCTTATTTATGTCGGGGCTTTGGTCAGTTTTCGTTACCACGCTGGTCAACTGTGGATTGGTGATACCGGGAGATTTTTGCCTGATAGCTCACAGCAGACTAACCTAGTATGGGACTATGGGTGGCCCTAACTAGTACAGCTTTGCTGATCATGGCGAAACGCAAACTTTTTACCACATAAAGGTATCACCACTCCGAAATGTGTCTGCTTACCCCACTTACGTGTATACATTTGTAGGTCATCGACCCTTCTTGCATTGGTTATTGATTTTTCTGTTAAGGACACGGGTTTTAGTCTTTTCCAGGGAATCCATACTTTATGAGCTACCTCACTGCCAGCCTGATTATGTTCATTTTTGTTATTTTTTGATTGCGTCAGATTAGTTTTTACCGGAGAAGACTCATCCAATGCAGGGGTTTTGGGTTCTGTACGGTTACCTTATATTGGTTCTTTGTCGGCATATATTTTGCTCATCTGATCAGATTTTAAAAACGACTTAGTTCCATGGTTGAAACACTTGCTAATAATTTACAATATTGGGTTGTGGGGTTTTATACAATTTACCGTGCGTTTGGTTGTTATCTCCATGCCTGTTAAAACTTTTTGTCTGTGTACCTTTCCTGTATATCGAGTAAATTCCTCGCTGATTCTAGCATAATATTTAGGTAGGCTAAGTAATGTGTCTGTGCTTTCTAAGCCCTAATTGTAACATTCTGATGTTGCTTCTGCCAAAGAAATTGCTAGATGTGGTGTAATCGACAATGTAGAATTTCTAAGATATGTCCTGTTGCATGCTTCATGAAAGCATAAACTTTAAAGCAGTTGAAATTATTTTTGTACTGTGGGGTAAGGAAATTGAAATACAACCTTGGGTCACGGTTTCAAGTTATTTATCGACAGAGAAAAAATTAACGGGAGAATTGTTAGCGAAAAGGTAATTTTTATATGAATGAGATTAAGACATGAAAAGAAATGAGTTGATGTTGCCAAATATATTATGACTTAGAACCTTGATAGAGAAGAGTAGAGATTTTCTTGCAAAGCATAGAAGAGTTGCGGAGATTATGTAAGGTCATTTGACTTTCTGTTGATGAGTTTCATTATAGGCATTTCAAATAGCTGGGAGACTTTAGTAGAAATAGAGCAAGATTGAATGTGACAGTGACAAATAAATCCTCTTTCTAGGAAACAGTAAGTTTCGAAAAATTGCTTTTTGATGAAATAAAAAGAGTGAAATAAAATTTAGAGATTAGTTGTTTATGCATTTCAGAAAATCTTCTGTACGAAAAGAGTATAATGTGCTTTAGATTTTTATGTATAAGTTTATAAGAAAAAGAGAAAAAAAATAATGATTTTACAGACATGGAAAATGCATGGATGATTATTGTATATTATTTATGTTCTAAGGAATAGAATAAACCACGATCGTAAGATAGTTTTCACAGATCCCCCGTCTGTTTATTTCCTTATTTCTCATTTCCCCCCTTCCATGCTCTCAAATATATCCTTAATTTTAATCTGCGAACTGTTTCTTCAGCCTCCAAATGAAATTTGAGTTAAACAATCAAGACTTCGTTAGTGTTACCACAAAATATGCTTTTTCGATATTAGTGAATCACTTGACAATATAGTTATAAATTCGGGTAATCACTTGATAAAAAGTAATCTGAGAGAGAGAGAGAGAGAGAGAGAGAGAGAGAGAGAGAGAGAGAGAGAGAGAAGGCAGGGAATCGATAAAGCAAAACCCTGACATCACTGCAGTTCATTCAGTAACACACCAACTACTTCTAAGAAAGGTAGATTCTGAAAATCAATGGCTCACTGTAAGACTTACGGGCTGTACACAGTATAATATTTAGCCTAACCTAACTGCAAAGAAGTAATGTAAGGATAATCACACAAACACGCACATATATATCATGTATATATATGGATATATACAGTACATATTTGTATGTATATACAGCATATGAACTGAATGTATATATGTGTATATATAAATTATTTATGTGTGCATGTATATATATATATATATATATATATTATATATATATATATATATATATATATCGGTGTGTGTGTGAGTGTGTGTATGCGTTATTATGGAGTTCCTCTTAAATATGTAAACTTGATTAAGTTTTTCATGAGCATACACTCTAAAAAATTAAGGGTATAAAAGGGGTAGAAAAAGGGTATTTCTAGTGGTTAAAATAGCATACCCTATCGGGGTATATAAGAACTATAATATACCCTTTACAATATACCCATATCAAGGGTATAACATATACTTGAGATACCCTTACTTGGGGGTGTATCGTAGGTAAAGAATACCCTTTTACAGGGTATTCTATACGACATAAATACCCGTGTATATAAATTATAATTTTATAATTAACATCTATTCCACCATTATATAGGTATAGTTATAGCTTATAAGTATATAAAGTAATAAGGTCAATGATTTTAAAAGTTTGGTTTATCAATTTATTATTTCCATTACACTTGAAAATCAAAAGTATATATATAATATATAAAGAGTGATGGCAGAAGCTGCAAAGCAAACCGTACGCAGAAATCTGTGAAAAGAAAATATTTGTTAGCGTGTGTGTGCCTATATATATATATATATATATATATATAAAAGAAAGGAAAAAATAACTGTCTGCTACCTCAGGTCAAACTGATTAAGAAATCATTGGCGTCAGTGTTTGCTTACAGACTACGTGCAATCGTAAAGTTATTAACGTTTAGCTGAATACGTTGTTTATGGTTTTTTCCTCCCAGACAGCTTGACGCTCACACACACACACTCTCTCTCTCTCTCTCTCTCTCTCTCTCTCTCTCTCTCTCTCTCATAATTAAGTACTAATGATAATTTCTTACTTATTTTCCCCGGTGTTAGTAATAATGATTTTTTAGACTATCACAGCCTGAATGCAAAACTAATGATGATGTCTGACAATTTTTATTCGTAACGTTGAAGTAGGAAATAATGTTAAGTATGGTAGTTTTGACTTTTAAAATACTGCAGAAATAATGGGGATGAGTAACCTAAAATTTATTCAAGGCAGCATTTCAGATAATAAGAAACATACATACCACATTTTATCATGCGTAAAATTATGGTAAAAAGTGTTATAGGTCACATAAATACCAGAGTCAATGCAAAAACCATAATAATAAAAACAATATAATAATAATATAAGGAGTATAATAATAATAATAATAGTAATAATAGTAAAAAGAGTAAAGGAATAATAATAATCATAGCAATATTATTATTATCATTTTATATTGATATCAAAATTATAATAATAATAATAATAACAAGTGAGCAAGTCCTGAACGCGGACATGGTCCTCGTAGAGGACATACCTCCGCCAAGGTGACCTAGAGCGCCATATGTCCTAGAATCATGAATTGATGTGACTTCGACCTTCACATGACCTTGACCTTCACGTGACCTTCAAGTGACCTTGACCTTCACGTGACCTTGACCTTCACATGACCTTGGCTTCAAGTGACCTTGATCTTCAAATGTACTTGACCTTCACGTGACCTTGACCTTCAGGTGACCTTGACCTTCACGTGACCTTGACCTTCACGTGACCTTGACCTTCAAGTGACCTGCTTGACTTTTGACCTTCAAGTGATCTTTGTTCATTTGCCACTGATACTTAATATGACATTGATATAATGCACCAATATGACCTTGACCTTTGACCTTTATAAATTTGAACATCACCCATGGGTTGCGCCTGGACTAGGACTTCCCTGTTGGCTTATGCAAAAGTCAGTGCTTTATTTCTGTCTCTTGATATGGCCACTTATGTCATAGTGACACCAGTGACCCCTGTGACCTTGACCTTGGGGTGACCTTGACCAAAATTTAATCAGTTCTTCCATACACATTGGGGAACTACTTGGCCAAGTTTGAAGTGATTCCGTGTAGAAATGTGGCCTCTACGTTGTCCACAGACAGACAGACAAACAGAGAAACAAACAAACAAACAAACCGAACCGAAAACATACCCTCCTGGCGGAGGTAATAATAATAATAATAATAATAATAATAATAATAACAGTAAAATTAAATGAGATTATGGAGCAGTCAGCGAGAGACAGAGGGGAGAAAGAATTCGCCTGGCGAGAGAGAGGGACTTGTCTCAGTTGTAGTGACGTCACATTAATAACGGCTATCCGAGAGAAAGTTGTACATGAGTTGACAAAGAGCAATTTCATATATATATATATATATATATATATATAAGATTAATTGAATTATTATAACTAAAGAAGTTACTAAAGTCTACTAAGTAGTATGTCAAAAGGCTTCGTCTCTGTTTTAACCATCTTTCAGTGCAAACCACCACGTAGGTATATGCTATTTAGAATCATTGTCAAAACGAAATAAAATAATGTAAGTGTCATTCTCGAATAGTTGTGGTTCTTTCACCATAGTTATGACATGCAACAGAGACGTACATAGCCGCGTATTTGTATGGTAAACCGCCGCCTTTTTAAAAGCATCTACCGGAGTTTTTCTTTCAAGTCAGAGTTGGCGGTGTATATACATGTTGGGGACCACTGTCTATGCTTACATAGATGGACAGTTAGTGTTCTTACCTTGGTTAGCAGTTAACAGGTGAAATGCAGTGTAGATATTATAATCTCGATGACGTTAATTGGAGCAATTCATCTTCACGGCAGAGCAGACGAGAGTCCAGACGCCACTGAAATTTCCCGCCAAATTCCCGGGGTCTCGAAGAATCTCGAGACGGCAACAATATAAATTGCCAAGTACCGCATTTTGTAGGAACTTGCTTCAAAACTATCCATAACTCAAAACCAATATGTTGTTCGTAACTTTTTTGGTGCATTACACTATCAGTGTAACAATATGGTGATTTAATACAGAGTAAAAGTTCATTTCATGACATGATCACACAAACTTACCAAGCCCATTTTAAGACAAAGTACAATAGAGGGTATATTATTCATAAAAAATACCCTGCCTACTGGTGTTGAGGGGTATATTAGAGCCTTGGGGTGTTTTACATGTATTTAAACCCCAGCTCAATCGTTATACCCTTTCTGTACCTTGAACTTTTTACAGTGTAGTAAGTTCAAAGTTAATGTTAGTGGAGTCCTATCAAATGAATTTCCAGTGAACAGTGTAGTACTCCAAGGGAATGTGTTGTTACCTATGTGGTTTATCCTCTTCATAGATTTTGTAATGCATAGAACAGTTGAAGATGGCGAAGAAGGATTGATCGGTATTGGTTATAGGAAATTAGCTGGCCTAGAGTATGCTGATGACGCTGTCTATATTAGGAGTACACCACAGGATTTGCAATGCTTGCCTACCAGAATGCATGAAATATCTCAGGAGGTTGGGCTGAAGATAAATAGAAGAAAGACAGAGATGATGAGGAAGGAGTATGCAATGGAAGATGAAATATCATTGAAGTGAGAAAGGATTGATGAGGTGGAATCATTTAAATATTTAAGAACTATGGTATCTAATACAAAGTCTCTAGAATTGGAGTTTAATGAAAGATTGGAAAAAGCCAATCGGACAATAGCTAGGTTAAATAAAATTTGGAAATCAAATCGCCTGAAATTACACATGAAAATCAGGCTATATATCAGTTTAGTGAGATCGGTGTTACTGTATGGACATGAGGCGTGGTATGACAATGAAAAAAATTTGAAACAAGTGAGCAAGTCCTGAACGCGGACATGGTCCTCGTAGAGGACATACCTCCGCCAAGGTGACCTAGAGCGCCATATGTCCTAGAATCATGAATTGATGTGACTTCGACCTTCACATGACCTTGACCTTCACGTGACCTTCAAGTGACCTTGACCTTCACGTGACCTTGACCTTCACATGACCTTGGCTTCAAGTGACCTTGATCTTCAAATGTACTTGACCTTCACGTGACCTTGACCTTCAGGTGACCTTGACCTTCACGTGACCTTGACCTTCACGTGACCTTGACCTTCAAGTGACCTGCTTGACTTTTGACCTTCAAGTGATCTTTGTTCATTTGCCACTGATACTTAATATGACATTGATATAATGCACCAATATGACCTTGACCTTTGACCTTTATAAATTTGAACATCACCCATGGGTTGCGCCTGGACTAGGACTTCCCTGTTGGCTTATGCAAAAGTCAGTGCTTTATTTCTGTCTCTTGATATGGCCACTTATGTCATAGTGACACCAGTGACCCCTGTGACCTTGACCTTGGGGTGACCTTGACCAAAATTTAATCAGTTCTTCCATACACATTGGGGAACTACTTGGCCAAGTTTGAAGTGATTCCGTGTAGAAATGTGGCCTCTACGTTGTCCACAGACAGACAGACAAACAGAGAAACAAACAAACCGAACCGAAAACATACCCTCCTGGCGGAGGTAAATATAGCCCCCAGATGAATATTGGGAGTTAAATGGCAGGGTAGGATTAGAAATGAAACTATGAGAGATTACTTGAGTGCCATATGTGGATGAGATCATGGTGAGGGGCAGATTGAGATGGATTGTGCATGCTCTTCGTACTCCCCAAGAGAGATTAGGTCACCAAACTTTCAATTGGGCTCCACGGGGCACTAGAAGAGTTGGAAGACCCAGACCTACGTGGCTGAGGACTATGAAGCGGGAAGTAGTAGAGGACGATTGGAGAAGTATTGATTTAAAAGCTCAAGATAGAGATGACATTTGAAATTGAACTGAGGTCTTATGAGTCAATAGACGTCGGAGCAGATGATGATGTGTATGTGTGTGTATACTTGCATACACACACATGTGTAATTCAAGAGTACTGGAACTTGGTTGCAAAAACATGCATTATATTTGCTACGGTGGCTCACAGTTAACGAAAATAGTCTTATAGTCTATTCGTATTAAGAAAGAATAGTATGCGTATTTATGGCAGAAAGTGAATGTGCCATTTACAAATGTTACTTTTCACATCAAATCTAAGGTCCCACCTAAGTTATTTCCAGATGGCCATATTGTTTTGTTGTCCTTTTGACCAAACTTATTACCCTCATCAAACTATCCATGTTCAGTTATTTCTTTTTAAATACATTTATTAAGTTTGCGTAATTTGAATCCGATATTCATAATATAGTCAAAGCTTACTTTTATAAAACACGTGTACTGAGTTTTATTTCAGTATATTGATTTAAGTCTCTTGAAAGGTATTTTTTTTAATGAAATCAGGATGTTAAAATCACTTTGCAGTAATATCATGTATTATGAAATTTGATTGCTTGTGTAATGGGAGAGTTCATGTACGGAAATTATATTCAAAGAGAACTAAGTCCATTTGGTTAGGTTACTGTAAAAGAATGTGTCTGTTATAGAGCACTTTTATCAAAACCTTATTTTTATATTCTTGGGTTCCGGAAATGTCATTAGTGCTGATTATTATATTTATTTATTTATTATTATTAGTATTATTTTTTTTTATTATTATTATCACTTATGGTTATTGTTATTATTATTATCATCATCATCATCATCATCATCATCATCATCATCATCATCATCATCATCATCATCATCATCATCATCATCATCATCATTATTATTATTATTATTATTATTATTATTATTATTATTTGTTTACCGTTCTTTAGGAATTTATCATTGAATTCATTGTAATTTGAGTGTATTCAATAGCCAAAATTTTTAACCGCCATGGAAGTAAAAAAGGGATTCGAACCCTGATCCAATTGTGCTTTGGAATGCTTCCTTCCGTAATTTAATACGGTTCGGGAAGTTAATTCTTTTATCGATTTTTGCAACCTCCGGGCTGAAGCTGTCACTCTTTGCTCTACTTATTGAATCATTTTTTTTGGGGGTGGGGGCTGGGGTAGGGGGCGATTTTGGTCTTTTAAGTTTTATGAGACGGGTGAAAACACGGTCTTCGTTTTGTACCCTACAGTGTTCCCTTTCTCACAGATAAATCTTTAGTCTTGTAAAATTATGTATCATATAGTCAATCTTTCAACATATTTGATTTTGAAAGATCTATTTTAATATTGTTAGTGGTCTTAATATATTTTATAGTAATTGTTCGTAACTCTTGTAATTTATTTATATCCATATTTCCTTTTTGCTCACAGGGCTATTTTTCCCATCCTGCTTTTCTAAATAGGGTTGTAGCTTGGATGATGATGATGATAGTAATAGTAATAATAATGATAGTTATAATGAAAATTTTATTGCATTTGCGTTAGCGTTGTGAGATAATTGTTTAGTTCCCAAATTCTCTCATATTTAGAGTTAACCAAACTAAGAATTATTACTTTAAGCTATCAATGTGACGTTATTATTTCATTTTGATTATTAAGAATATTTGCGTTATATACATGAACGGCCACAGAAAAATGAATGCACTTGAACAATTCACAGAAATGTAAACACTGCTTGTATCCCCTGCATACACGGAACTCCCACACACGCGTTTATAAAAAGAAATAATTCTTTATTTAATAAGATTACTTTCTATTTTAACTGGCTGAAAGCCCCACAGTTATATCAGTTTATTATCTAATCTCTCGAGGTTCTGTCACATAATGGAATGTTCCCAGAATTCCCCAGAAATTGTGTAAACTCTTGACGTAGACAGTAACTAGATTCCTGTATCACAGCAAACAGTCCAGATTAAAACTTCTCTTCTTGTTATTGCATGCCTTCTCCTCTTCTGTTTTCCTTCCTCCTTTCTTTTTCTTCGTCGTCGCTGTTATCATGTCTCGTCTCACCGTAAAATTCTTCCCCTTCTTCTTACCCTTGTGTTTCAACCTCCTCCTTTTTCCTCTCCTCTCCTCCTCCTCCTTCTTCTCCTCCTCCTCCTCCTCCTCCTCGCTATCTTGTTATTCAAGCCTCGTCATGGTCTTCTTGTGCAGTCTTTCCCCACTCGCCTTTACCGCTACCTTGTCATTTTTGGACCTGTCGATACTTGCTTATTTTATCAATATTATTATGTTTATTGCTTCTCTAAGTTACTCAGACATGGTATTATAGAATTAACAATAGTAATTATTATTATTATGCATTATTATTATCATTAATGTTGTTGTTGTTGTTGGTAGTGGTGTTGCTGTTGTTGTTATTGTTGTTTTTGTTGACCTATGAGCTTTCCCACTTTTTTTTTTTTTTTTTTTTTTTTTTTTTTTTTTTGCAGGTTTATTTCGTTTCTTGTAATGCTTTATGATTGTTATTTATACTTTTGTCGCCATTTGTTTTGCTCTTTTATGCTATCCTTTTGTTATCTCCTGTTATTTTTCTTATTTTTCTTCAGCTTTCTTTTCGTTATTTTTATATGTTCATGTTTTGTGTTTGTGGTATGCTTTATTATATTTGATATAGTTTCTTTTCGATGATATGTCATATATATTTTGTAATTTTTTCTTCATTTTTAAGATTTTTTTTTTGGGGGGGGGGGGGGGCGTTTTAAAAACGAGGTCCGTCTGTTTTTAATCGTCATTACAATTTTTCTTTTCAACATTATGGTGTTAAATCGTCATTTGTCATCATCTATCATTTGGAATTTTTTTTTTTTTATTTTCCTCAGTGTTTTTCATCCTTCTTCTAGTTTTGTCATTTTAATGTATTTGAAGTAATAATAATTAATGTCTTTATATTCTTTAATAATGTCATTCGTATTTTCGAAAAATCTTGTTACCCATATTTCTTTTCCATCAAAAAGCCTCTTGCCTAAGGACCTCACAGCTGTGTACGTAACCCAGGTGATTTCTGGACGGCGAAGAATTCTAAGAGAGAAAAAAAAAAAGAATAAAAAAAAAAGCTGAAATTCGGAGGAAAATTCCCTGGTGTGTATTTCCCAAGATATGATGTGTGGAGGCTTCGTGATGCTTTACTCATATTGGGAAAGATTTTTTCTTTTTCAAGTTTTATATTTTCCTTTTTTTCTGTTGATTAACTTTATATTTTTACTTTCATTTTCTCGTTGGAGATCTCGGATTAGTTTTGATTGGGACACCAGTAAATAGTTAATTGGCTTTGTCTATATTTATTTATATTTCATATACTATATTAAATCTTTTTTTCTACGATTGTTACTTGAATTGAAATATGTATGCCATTAGTTTTGTTTGATTTATTAATTTCTTTTTTATTTATTTCTTGTTAAAATTTATGATTTACTAATTTTTTCTTTTATTTCTTGTTAAAACTTATTGAGGTTCAGTTGATTTAGTCATTGAAGGCAATTTGATAGTTTTATATGATTCTTCTCCGATAGTGATACCTTTCACTGATGTTTATTCTTCTTGTTTTATATGCGTCATCGAGTTTACTTGTATCTAGATAGAACTGAAAATAATCTTTATTAATTTTATGCTTAATTAATTTTTTTTCTCAAACGTTCACACACATATGTGTGTATGCATGTATGTATGTATGTATGTATGTATGTATCTATTTATGTTTTGTAGGTGGAAAAAGATGAAACTCACTACCCAAGTTACAGCAATTCTTGAAATGAGGTTACCATTCCCATCCATTTTTCCTCCCAGGTTACGATCTACCACTGTGGGATAACTACTGGATAGTTAATCTACATTTTGGGTCAAATTGGCCCTTTTGGCTCGCCTGGGAATATAAATGTGGTCCTTTCTCGGCTAAGAAGAACATCGTTACCCATAGAATATACGAGTATGCAGTAAGTATATATATATATATATATATATATATATATATATATATATATATATATATATATATATATGTGTGTGTGTGTGTGTGTGTGTGTATTATATGTGTACAGTGTTGATATGTATTTATATACAGTGTATATATATATGTATATATATATAAACATATATATATATATATATATATATATATATATATGTAAGCATATATTGTGCATACTGTGTTATTACAGTATTATCACTATCATTACTACAAGCACTAGGTCGCTAATAGAGAAATCAACCTAGTACGGAAAATAGAGAATAAGATATGAATAATAATAAAACAGTATGCGAAAATAAGAAGAAAAAAAACATGTAAGATAAGTGAAAAATAAATTATGAAACACAGTTCATGTCAACCTGCTAAGCAAAAACGCATTTATACAAAGTTTTATCATCTGAATTTATTCCACTTCAACTTACAGTTACTGGATTGCCTCTAGGGTCTCTGTATACTGTATGTAATAGTCACATTATAAAAAAGACTATCATTGAGCTATTGGCTTTATTTAAGAAAACCTTTCATAAATATCACATGGAAACGTCTTCAATTATAGTCATTTGTCATTATCAATAAGTATAAAAACAGAAACAAATGACAAACTACGAAGGAATGTTTCTGTTTTATTATATATTGATATATGAAAAAAAAGACGTATAGCCAGTGATTATTTTCCAGAGACGCAGGTACCATTAAATTGAAAAAAAGGGGGCTTAAGAAAAAAAAATAAATATACGCTTAAACAGGCCTGCACTCCAAGACTTTCCTCTGCACTATATTAATATCATATGGACCTTCCCATACCTGCAGCAGGGCTTCGCATGTGGGTGTCATTTTGCGTAGCCTCGAGACGCAATTGCATATGCAACATTTAATATGATATCCGCCCCCTCGGCCTCTCCTTACGAAAAAGCCTTTCTGTGTGTATTTTCGCGCGCACAGGCTCGCACGATTGTGGGGGTTTGAGGATTACGACTAGGTATCTTGTGAGGGGCTTATGGTAGCAAACAGACTAAAATCGTGGGTAAATACACAAGCAGATTGAAGAAGCACCTCGAGTAAATTCTGGAAATGGGAGAGTTTCCACCTGTGTACTTCTCCTTTTTGAAGTTGGGACGAGCCTGTGCTTGTATGTAAGTGCATAAAGGAAACCTAATTTATTTTGCAATATTTGCTCTCTCTCTCTCTCTCTCTCTCTCTCTCTCTCTCTCTCTCTCTCTCTCTCTCTCTCTCTCTCTCTCTCTCTCTCTCTCTCTCTAAGAGCTTTGCAGATAAAAGATCTTCAGGTATCACCAGTCTCATTACACACCAGTGTTAACTTTCCATGATCTCAAGCATAGAAGGAATAGAAAATTTACCTCAATGTGAGGCTGAAGGAAGAATATAAGAGAGAGAGAGAGTTAGTTAGTTCAATAAATTCAAGAACTATATATATATATATATATATATATATATATATATATATATATATATATATATATATATATATATATATATATGTGTATATTATTATTATTATTATTATTTTTATTACATGCTAATCTGCAACCCTAGTTGGAAAAACAGGATGCTATAAACCCTGGGGCTCCAACAGGGAATACAGCCCAGTGAGGAAAGGAAACAAGAAAAATTATATTCTAAGAACAGTAACGACATTAAAATAAATATCTCCTATATAAACTATAAAAACTTTAACCAAACAAGAGGAAGTGAAATAAGATAGAATAGTGTGCCTGACTGTACCTTCAAGCAAGAGAACTCTAGCCCAAGATAGTGGAATACCATGTAACAGAGGCTATGGCACTACCCAAGACTAGAGAACACTGGTTTGATTTCGGAGTGTCCTTCTCCTAGAAGAGCTGCTTACCATAGCTAAAGAGTCTCTTCTACCCTTATCAGGAGTAAAGTAGCCACTGAACAATTACAGTGCAATACTTAACCCCTTGAGAGAAGAAAAATTGTTTGGTAATCTCAGTATTGTCAGGTGTATGAGGACAGTAGAGAATATGTGAAGAATAGGCCAGACTATTCGATGTATGTGTAGGCAAAGGGAAAATGAACCGTAACCAGAGAGAAGGATCCAATGTAGTACTGTCTGTCCAGTCAGAGAACCTCATTACTCTCTAGCGGTAGTATCTCAACGGGTGGCTGGTTCCCTGGCCAACCTACTACCTGTATATATGTGTGTGCGCGTGTGTGTGTGCGTGTGTATGTATACACACACTACACATACTGTATATATGTATATCGTTCTTAAATTGATTGAATTATCTTATTCATTTCCCCTTATTTTGTCTTAAGATGTTGAAAGAGAATTGACGTCAATCAAACGTTGTCGTATATATCTAAACAATGTTTTATTATTACCAGCAATTATATTGTAAAATTGTCATAAGACCCAGTTAGTAACTTATGTTGCTTTCATGTACGTTTGACCCAATTGTTTTGCAGATTAGGCAGAAACTTGGTGTACAATCGCACAATGAATAGAGGGGAGGTTATGGATGCTTTGAATGCAGAATAAACGTACAGATTGTTGCGTATAATTCTGTTCTTGAGATGGTAAAGAAAAAACTAATAGCCTCCAGGAACTTGATAGAAAATGGCTCAGGTTTTATAGATGCTAATGCAACACAACAGTATCTTTTTTCCCTTTGGCGTTGTATATGTTCGCTTCAGAATATTTTAACATTATTGTTGTTGTTTCGATATTCAATCAGTATTGCCTTAATTGGGATTCTGTTGTTGGAAAACTATATTATTGTCGATATTGGGGTGATTGTTGTTGATCAAATAAGTATGTAAGTATTTCTAATCGCAGAATTGAGTTTTATTTTACAGATTTACAATCATACCCAATATTTTGAATCTTTGTAAATATTGTTCATCTACAGGAAATGGATCATATTCGTTGTGTACAGACATTATTCTTATCACGAATATGCACAAAGATCGCTAAACTTCATTAAAAGGACTTGTACGCTTTACGCTTCTCAGTTTTATCGCAAATATGTGAATATTTGTTTTCAAAGCATTTGCATTTTATACGCCCCCAGGACAAACACAGACCGAAATGGTTGTCTTTCCAAGGGTGTGCGATAAAAGTATTGGCCTCCCCAGTAGACACACAAAAATGTAAGTTTTCCAAGTTTTGGAATAATAAGACCCAGCGAATGAGTAGGTGAGATGAGGGAAGGGGGTGGGGGTTGGATTAGATGGAGAACGCTTGTGCTGGCATAGGTGGCTGAGGTATGCATGTGTTTTGGGAATGTTAAAGCCAAGCACTTTGGGTTGTTTTGAATGAAAGCACCGACTGGAGTGTTGGAGGAGGCTCTTCATCTCATTGAAAAACATTCCTCGTTCTGCCATGTTTTTTCCCCTCGAAAATTTCAACCCATGTACTTTTAGGCTTATTTTTTCCTTCATGGAATGACTGCTAACATTTTTCCATGCAATTTTGTATCCTTTTTCAGACATGTCATGAGTTAGAAGGAAAATTAATTTTTATATTTGATGAGGTTGATGACTAGAATAGGATTTGGTTTGTTATTATTGCGGTGTAAGCTTTAATGAATTAAGCGGACTCGGGAGAGGTTTCATTTATATTTTTTTTTTCATTACTTATCTAAATACGGGATGGGACATTATATTAACTGAATAATCCAAAAGAGCTGCATTGTTTTTATTCGTATCTATTGCGCTTTATGCATATAATCTCCGGCACCTGATTTTATGAGCGGATTTATGTTGATGATTATATATGACGGTGATATATATTTTATTTATCATTAAAGGTGATATGGTGCTGTATTGTAAAACAAGATACATACACTTTTGTATTTGGGTAGACAAGGAAATAATATGTATACAGTGGGACGTGTATATGTATATATATATATATATATATATATATATATATATATATATATATATATATATATATATATATATAATTTTATATATATTATATATATATATATATATATATATATATATATATATATATATATTTAGTGTATATATACACTATATATACACATATATATATATGTGTGTATATATATATATATATATATATATATATATTTATTTATGTATTTATTTATTTATATATACATATACACACACGCACACACAATATATATTACTAGTCAGCATTGATAGCAACTGTCAGTGTATAAATATATGTATATATATATATATATATATATATATATATATATATATATATATATATAATTTATATATATATATATATATATATATATATATATATATATATATATATATATATTTAGTGTATATATACACTATATATACACATATATATGTGTATATATATATATATATATATATATATATATTTAGTGTATATATACACTATATATACACATATATATGTGTATATATATATATATATATATATATATATATATATATATATATATATTTATGTATTTATTTATTTATATATACATATACACACACGCACACACAATATATATTACTAGTCAGCATTGATAGCAATCTGTCAGTGTATAAATATATATATATATATATATATATATATATATATATATATATATATATATATATATATATATGTAGTGCAGGATATATAACAACTCTGGCTGCCTTGCTGTATCTTTTATTGGTCTGATTCATCCTGTAATGCGTAACAACATAAATAGAAATCCCAAACATGATTTTCCACGAGAACCTAATCCCAAATTTGCATTTAACAACCATACATTGAATAACATCACATATGATAACAATACATAATACATTAACAATAATACATATAGTAGTAGTACAATGAATAACAATTTTGCACAATGAACAGCACACAACAAATTTATACCCACTCAACTTACTATGTGACCGCCCATTCTTAGCTCTGGTAATGAAATGAATACGCCATCCCTCTATACACTGTCACCGACACTAGTCAGTCATAACACTGTCCTGCACTGCTCCCCCCACACCAACATAGAGAACTAGCTTTAAGGACTCTCTGTATTAGACTATTATAATTGCTTGTGCCCACGAATACAATTAAAATAGAGACACTAATGTAATGTTTATAAAGATTCCGAACAAGCTAATTATAATTTACACCCAAAAATAATACTGCACCTTAGGACATGAATGATAAGTCAGTCACGAATAGCAACTACACTGCAATAATCGTGACAACGACAGCTGAGGTGGGGACAAGTACAACTAAGAAAATCCCAAAGATGAGAGATTCTTGTGACTCTCCCATCCTTGGAGCAAGCAATCCGACAGTCGCTGCAATCACCTCTTCTACCCAGAGCAACACGTTCAGTAATTCCGCGTTGCCCAACAGTTACCATCTTACCAAATACATACTCCCCAATATTTATCCACCTAATGCACGTGCGTGAATTTCATTAATTAGAATATTATGACCAACACATATGTACAAAGTACTATGATGATGATCATATATGTATATATATATATATATATATATATATATATATATATATATATATATGTATATATATATATATATATATATATATATATATATATATATATATATATATATATATATATATATATATATACACACACACACACACACTCACATACAACACACACAGACACACATACACACCTATATATACATATATATATATATATATATATATATATATATATATATATATATATATATATATATATATAATCTCCTCCTCGTCTCTAACTTCTCCATCCATTATTTCGTATTTCCCTCTTCATAGTCCTCAGCCATGTAGGCCTGGGTCTTCCAACTCTTCTAGTACCTTGTGGGGCCCAGCTGAACGTTTGGTGAAATAATCTCTCTTGGGGACTGCGAAGAGCATGCCCAAACCAACTCCATCTACCCCTCATAATGATCTCATCCACATATGGCACTCGAGTAATCTCTCATATGGTTTCATTTCTAATCCTGTCCTGCCATGTAACTCCCAATATTCTTCTGAGGGCTTTGTTCTCAAATCTACTAAATCTATTGGAGATTGTTTCATTATCATAACATGACTTATGTCCATATATATATATATATATATATATATATATATATATATATATATATATATATATATATATATATATATATATATATATATATATATATGTGTGTGTGTGTGTGTGTGTGTGCGTGTGTTTGTTTGTGTCTGTCTGTCTGTCTGTCTGTCTGTCTGTCTGTCTGTCTGTCTCCACTGCGTAACTATAAAAAATGCTTTCAGTCTGAAACCTTGTTTCATCTAACCTGAACTCAGTATTTGTCCGAGTCTTCCTTGGTCGCCATGGCAACAACCTGCCCGTGTGTTAACAAAGACTCGGTCCGTAATATCGGCCAAACTGTCTGCATGTTGTACTATTGGTAAAACAAATGAGAGGAATTTATCTTGTTTTTTTTTCTCTTTTTTTCTGACATTCGATATATCATGTTATTTGCTGTCAGACATCATGGCTATCCCTTGCCTTTTGCACTAGACGGCTAAATTTTGTTGCGAGATTCCCTTATTCCTCTTTCTTTACAAAGCATGGGCGTTAACCCTACGCTCAGTGACGCTCTATTATCTGGGCTGTGGGCCGTCTTGGTATGAACAGTCATGGCGAAGTTGTTCCACGCAACGAAACAGAAATTTTGATGGCAATGAACCTTCTTCTCTCTCTTCCGGAGTTTCTGTCGATAAGTGTTTATAAACCCATGGCATGGTTGTCCTGTGCTATCAGATGGATAAAGTTCAATGACGCGGCCGATTCTGAAATAAATGAAACGAGGATCTTCCCCGACTGGTCGCCGTTTGTTTGTGGAGGATGTGTCTTTTCATATCGTGTGCCGCAGTTCTTGTGCGTCGATGCAGAAGCTCG
>NW_027170107.1:140000-195000 GCF_036898095.1 Palaemon carinicauda | reverse complement strand
ACATTATTTTGTTATCGTGAGAAATGTAAGTCACAAAACGAGCTCTCGTCTTTCTTTTTTTTATTTAAGGAGATTGTGTTGGAATTAATTCATGTAAGAAAATAGGACTGTCCTTTTGGCTAACACTAACTACAACCTCGAGCAGACGAAAAAAAAATTGTTAAACCCATGACTAAGGCTTGGTCGGTCATAAAATGTTGATAATATGATATCACGTGCATAAATTGCTGTTATTTTATTATATTTTAAGTAATTGGAAGCGTGCGTGTGTCTTATTCAACTAGAATATTCCTGCTATCTTTAGGTCTTGGAATATTTTGTGGCTGGATTCGGCTGTATGTTTGTAGATCAGCGGACATTGGTACACTCGAGTGTATAGTTATAGAATTTCAATGCTATTTTGCTAAATCAAAGAGATATACCCTAACCTGAGCCACAACCATTCAATCGTACATTTGCTTGTCATTACCAGTGGGGGTGTGGCAGCTAAGACCCTTCCAGTGACTGTCACAGAAATAGTGAGTACATTGTGTCATATATGAACTTCCGCCGGTACTCAGGTCCCCAAAATGACAATGACTGCGTCTGATAACTGTGGGTGTAATGTTAGCGTCTCGTTATCATAGGTACAATGTCAGCATCTCAAACCTGGCTCCTTTGTATATCAGCGGCCAGTTCCTCACGTGTTCATAAAAAATGGACAGCAACTAACCCAAACTTTTCCCCCTAACCTAACCTACAAACTGTGCCCTTACCTGTTTACGACCCCTGCGACCCCCCTTCCACTGCCATATTCCAAGTTAGCCTAATCATACATACAGGTGGCCACTATCATACATACACCCCCAAAACTGTAGGTACTATGTCAGCGTCTCTTATTCTTGGGTACAATTTCAGTGTCTCACAACTGTGGATACAATGTCAGCATCCCATAACTGTTGGTACAATGTTAGCGTCTTACAACTGTTGGTGTAATATCAGCTTTTCATAATTATGGGTACAATGTCAGCATCTCGCACCCGTGGGTGGAGATAGCTATTCTCTTGCTGTCCACCAGGTGAAGCATATTAATGTAAATATAAAAATTACTAGATTTTTCAATATTAAACTTACCCGATAATCATGTAGCTGTCAACTCTGTTGCCCGACAGAATTCTACGGAAGGGATACGCCAGCGATCGCTATACAAGAGGGGGGTGTACTCACAAGCGCCACCTGTGGCCAGGTACTGCAGTACTTCTTGTTGACACCACTTCAATTTTTCCTCTGTCGTGCTTCCGGCAAGACGTTCATGGATACGCTTATAATTTTGGAGTCTTGTTCACGGTTTTTGGTGAAGTATTGCTCTAAGATTTCAGCTTTCGCTATTCAGGAAGTTTTATTATTAGCTTAGCTAACTTTTGGAATTAATTTGATTAATTATGGTGACGAAGAGAGTATGAACTCTCTTTCACCTTTAAATGGCCGACCCTTCCCTTAGACGGTAGTGTTGGTGTCTAAGAGAGTATAGACTCTCTTTCTTAATTTTGCTTAACAAAAGTTATAGATTTATTTTATATCTCTCCGCCTTTTATAGGCCTCTTCGATTAACTTCCTTTTATTATAAACTTATTAAAATTAATTTTTATATTTGTTTATATTCGACCTTTCCTAATAGTAGGCGGTCTTTTCTTGGTACCGAAGTTAATTAACATTGAGCCCGTCATTTCGGTTTTACCTGTTAACATATTATGCTATTTTAATGTTTTTGAAAGAATTTCTTTGATAGTCTCGTACTGTTTTCAAAGTTGAACTAACGTTTTGTTTTGTCTCTGCAGTTGTTGACGTTCAGAACGTTCAACTTGCGCTCTATCGTTACGATAGAGAGAGAATTTTCACGGTGTCACGTTGCAGTAAGAGTAACCGTGTCTAGCGTTTTGTTCATTCTTTCTTAACTTAATGGTTTTAATTCTAATAAAGGAACTTTTCACTTTGGGAAATATTTCAGTTTTTTCCTTTAACAATAATATGTTTTAACGATATATATGATTGGGCTCTTCTCTCAGGTTCTAAGTCAAGAGAGAGAGATAGAGACGGAGGGAGAAAGAGGAGGATAAACGTTTCGTTCAAGCGAGTAACGTTGTTATCGTTTTTGCTCTTCTCCCTAGTCTCTTTAGGGGAAGAAGGTAAACGTTTCTAGAGTTTTTTCTTGTTCTCAAGCTTTATGCGGTGAGAGATTTTAAACGTAGTTTTTTTGATCTAGTGTTTAGTCTCTTTCCAGCCACTGAATTATTTATCTTTCATTAGATTTTTCTGTTACATTGTAATTCTGTTTTCGCAATTACTAACTTTTGAGAAAGGATAGAATTGCGTGTTTCAGGTACAAACCACTTAAAGTTTCGAGTTCAGTGAAATAAGTGCAAACAGAAAATCAAAAGTGATAAGTGATTAGCGCAAAGTGTGTCAGTGTTGTGCGTGAGGGTACTTCTGTGCGTGCCAGTCGTCCTCCCAGTCCGGGACCTCTTGCAAGCTCCCAAGCCCAGGGGAGAAGCAATGTCGAAGGGCAAAAGGGTTCGGCAGGCCTTGATCGGCGCACAGAAGTATCCTCGGTGGTTGCGGGCGTGTCTTACAGAGACCGTCACTCCCACCCGCAGACGATTGAGCCCTTATTTTGCTCGTCTGCAGAAGAAATTTCGGGGAGAAAACGCTGGTCTCAGGTCTCAAGACCTCTTAAACGTAAAGTCCAGACCTATGCCAGACGTACGAAGTTAGAGTTCAACAACCCGGATGCAGTCATTGGGTTAGCTCTGACTCTCCTCAGTCATCAGGTGACTGCACACCTCCTAAGAGAGGTAAGGCATCTTCTATTAAGGCTTTGCCTCAACAGACCTTATCGTCTGTTGATCCCAAGACGACTTTGCTGCAGTCCATGCAGTCGCAGCTTGCGGTCTTAATGCGTGAGTTTCAGGCTGAGAAGGTTACACCTCCTCCTGCGAACGCTCCGCCTCTCAGCAGTCCAGTCTGCCAGGCGTACGAAGTTGAGGTTCCTCAGGCTACCTTACAGCGTTCTGAGTTGCCAGTTACCAGCGTTGTGCAGCAACCTTAACCTTCCTTAAGGCAACCTCAGCAATGGGAGCAGGAGTCTTATGCCTTACTTCCTCCGCTTCCGCTTGCGGTTCCACCAGCGAGGCAACAATCTCTTGAGGTACGACAACCTCTTCCATCAATGAGGTAGCCACCTCAGCACTCGCTGCAGCGACCTAAACCCTCCTCAAGGCAAGAGTCTCAACTCCTTAGGCTAGCACCTCAGGAACCTCAACTCGCGAGACAAGAACTGCGTTCTGCGCAGCCGCTACCTCAACTCTCGCAGCTCACACCTCAGGAACCTTAACTCGTTCCTCAGGAACCTGCTACTGCGCATCCGCAACCCTTACAGCAAGCGCAACTCTTGAGGCAGCAACCTCATGCTATGAGTCAGCCACCTCAACGCATGCATCTGCCATTTTTTCCTCAACTTGAGCTTCTTCCCATTCAACTTGGGAATAACAAATGACAATAATAACACCTCATTACTTTCATAACTTGCATTTGTAATCATATACATGTATGCCTACACAAACATTATGATAATGGAGGTTATTTGTATTACTTATATAAAAATATATATGTATTCCTTGCAATATATTTTTAACAAATCGCAAAATATGGCAAAAATATCTTCTAAACAAATGAATCATGAGTTATGAATGTAAGGTAATATTATGTTGATATTAAACCCCATGCAAGCATGCATGAAGTAATGCAGTGTTGCCAACAGGGCGAGTTTCCCTTTCCTGAGGTGAAGTAGATTATAGTACATTTAGTGTAGCTTAATTCTACGATTATCATGCCGGCTATCAAATTCATCAACAAAACAGTCTAAATCAATTCCCTCGGCACGTGCACTTTCAATGGACGGTAATGCGATATTACTCACTCTAGCACTGGTCATGGAATTTCTGAGAAATGTTACACGCCATGCAACACGCTCTGCTTACCTTACAGCATGCTCTACATACAGCATGCTCTGCATACAGCATGCTCTGCATACAGCATGCTCTGCATACAACATGCTCTGCATACCTTACCGCATGCTTCTCAGTCACACATCTTTGGTTGTTGCCAACTCACTAGACTGTCAAGCAGTTTCATAACGTTGCCTTCTAGTCTGCTGCTTTTGCACCAGTGAAACCCTCACTGAGAGAACTTAGCTTTTCTCGGATATGGTCCCTGTAGATGAGAAAGTGCTTTTCTCCCTCCTTCTGATATTCCCTTGAGGACTCTGTCATTTGGAGAGGAGCCTTTAGCTGCGTAGCCTCCTATGGACTTTTATTTAAGCATAACATGCTCCCAGGGAAGGTAATGGTTCCACTTCAGTCGCTAACCCCGTCTGTTACCACACCTGCTCCCATAGACCTTGAGCTGTGTTGCAAGACATGCAGTCCAAGCTTAGTCCTTGTTAGAGGATTTTTTTGTTTACGGAGTCAGTGTGTCACTGGGAAGACGTTCAACAACCAGCAGAAGTGACTTGTTGTGACGCAGTGCGGCAACCTCAGCAACCCGATAAGGAGTTGTCTGTACGACCCAGACAGTCTAGACAGCTTCGGGTTGTCACTGTACTTCCTCGCTTCCCCATGGTTGACAGTTCACAGACTGTGCAGCAGTACCATGATCTTGTGTCCGGCTCCGTCAGACGACTGGCTTTTAAGAGCTCCCACAAGTCGTCGCTGTCTGGAGATTCTCAGATGGACTATGGATCTGACCAAGGAACTGGGCCTCCTGGTCAATTTTGAGGAGTCTCAGCTCGTCCCATCCCAGACCATTGTCTCCCTGGGTATGGATCTTCAGAGTCGAGCTTTTCGGGCTTTTCCGTCGGCCCCAAGGATCTTCCAAGCCCTAGAATGCATCCAGAGCATGCTGAGAAGGAACCGATGCTCAGTCAGGTAGTGGATGAGTCTAACAGGGACACTTTCATCGCTGGCCCTGTTCATCGTGTTAGGGAGACTCCACCTCCCCCCCTTCAGTATCATCTAGCTGCTCACTGGATAAAGGACATGACGCTAGAGACGGTCTCAGTTCCTGTTTCCGAAGAGAGGAGGTCTTCTCTCGCGTGGTGTAAGAACAGCTTTCTTCTCAAGGAAGTCTATCTTTGGCTGTTCAGAAACCCGACCGCCTTCTCCTCTCGGACGCATCAGACACGGGCTGGGGTGCGACTTTGGACAGACAAGAATGCTCGGGAACATGGAATCAGGAACAAAGGACACTTCACATCAATTGCAAGGAGTTGTTGGCGGTTCTTCTGGCCTTGATAAACTTCAAGTCCCTCCAGCTTAACAAAGTGGTGGAGGTGGACTCTGACAACACCACAGCCCTGGCTTACATCTTCAAGCAGGGAGGGACTCTTTCGTGAAGTTGTTCTAGATCGCAAGGGACCTCCTCATCTGGTCTAAAGATCGAAAGCTCACGCTGGTAACGAGGTTCATTCAGGGCGGTATGAATGTCATGGCAGATCACCTCAGCCGGAAGGGTCAGGTCATCCCCACAGAGTGGACCCTTCACAAGAATGTTTGCAGCAGACTTTGGGCCCTGTGGGGTCAGCCAACCATAGATCTGTTCGCTACCTCGATAACCTAGAGACTCCTGTTGTATTGTTCTCCGATTCCAGACCCAGCAGCAGTTCACGTGGATGCTTTTCTGCTGGATTGGTTCCATCTCGACCTGTATGCATTCCCGCCGTTCAAGATTGTCAACAGGGTACTTCAGAAGTTCTCCTCTCGCAAAGGGACACGGCTGACGTTGGTTGGCTCCGCTCTGGCCCGCGAGAGAATGGTTCTTAGAGGTACTGCAATGGCTGGTCGACATTCCCAGGACTCTTCCTCTAGGAGTGAACCTTCTACGTCTACCTCACGTAAAGAAGGTACACCCAAACCTCCACGCTCTTCGTCTGACTGCCTTCAGACTTTCGAAAGACTCTCAAGAGCTAGGGGCTTTTCGAAGGAGGCAGCCAGAGCGATTGCCAAAGCAAGGAGAACATCCACTCTCAGAATCTATCAGTCTCAAGGGGAAGTCTTCCGTAGCTGGTACAAGACCAATGCAGTTTCCTCAACCAGTACCACTGTAACCCAGATTGCTGACTTCCTGTTATATCTAAGGAAAGTAAGATCCCTTTCAGCTCCTACGATCAAGGGTTACAGAAGTATGTTGGCAGCGGTTTTCCGCCACAGAGGCTTGGATCTTTCCACCAACAAAGATCTACAGGACCTCCCTAGGTCTTTTGAGACCTCAAAGGAACGTCGGTTGTCCACTCCAGGCTGGAATCTAGACGTGGTCCTAAGGTTCCTTATGTCATCAAGATTTGAACCTCTCCAATCAGCCTCTTTTTAGGACCTCACATTAAAAACTCTTTTCCTCGTGTGCTTGACAACAGCTAAAAGAGTAAGTGAGATCCACACCTTCAGCAGGATCATTGTTTTCACATCTGAAACGGCTACATGTTCCTTGCAGCTCTGTTTTTGCTAAACGAGCTTCCTTCACGTCCTTGGCCTAAGTCGTTCGAGATCCCAAGCCTGTCCAACTTGGTGGGGAATGAACTGGAGAGAGTACTTTGCCCAGTTAGAGCTCTTAGGTACTATCTAAAAAGGTCTTAACCTTTACGAGGACAATCAGAAGCCTTATGGTGTGCTATCAAGAAACCTTCTTTTCCAAGTTCTAAGAACTCAGTTTCTTACTATTCAGGCTTCTGATTAGAGAAGCACATTCTCATCTGAAGGAAGAAGACCTTGCTTTGCTGAAGGTAAGGACACATGAAGTGAGAGCTGTGGCTACTTCAGTGGCCTTCAAACAGAGCCATTCTCTGCAGAGTGTTATGGATGCAACCTATTGGAGAAGCAAGTCAGTGTTCGCATCATTCTATCTCAAAGATGTCCAGTCTCTTTACGAGTACTGCTACACCCTGGGACCATTCGTAGCAACGAATGCAGTAGTAGGCGAGGGCTCAGCCACTACATTCCCATAATCCCATAACCTTTTAACCTTTCTCTTGAATACTTTTTATGGGTTGTACGGTCGGCTAAGAAGCCTTCCACATCCTTGTTGATTTGGCGGGTGGTCAATTCTTTCTTGAGAAGCGCCGAGGTTAAAAGTTGTGATGAGGTCCTTTAGTATGGGTTGCAGCCCTTGATACTTCAGCACCTTAGAGTTGTTCAGCCTCCTAAGAGGAACGCTGCGCTCAGTAAGGAAGACGAACTTATTTAAGGCAGAGTAATGGCTCAAGTCGACTTCCTTACCAGGTACTTGTAATTTCATTGTTATTTTGAATAACTGATAATATGAAATACGGGATACTTAGCTTCTTGATATACATGTACACTGGTTTTCACCCACCTCCCTGGGTGTGAATCAGCTACATGATTATCGGGTAAGTTTAATATTGAAAAATGTTATTTTCATTAGTAAAATAAATTTTTGAATATACTTACCCGATAATCATGATTTAATTGACCCACCCTTCCTCCCCATAGAACCAGTGGACCGAGGAAAAATTGAAGTGGTGTCAACAAGAAGTACTGCAGTACCTGGCCACAGGTGGCGCTTGTGAGTACACCCCCCTCTTGTATAGCGATCGCTGGCGTATCCCTTCCGTAGAATTCTGTCGGGCAACAGAGTTGACAGCTACATGATTATCGGGTAAGTATATTCAAAAATTTATTTTACTAATGAAAATAACATTTTACGTAACTATCTTACGTTGATTTTCAAATTTTCTTCAGACAATTACTTTAATTTTGAGGCAATTGAAAATCTTCAGCCTGTTTACTACGTGTCAGCTCATCAAGATATTTACCTTTTTATTCCAGCTATGACCATTATTAATGCTTCCTAACTTCATAGAAACATTTATTGGGTCCTTAGGAGATTATTCTGGTCAACTTAGGTATTGATTCTGTTCTCTCATTGTGTGGATTGGCCAGTGCTTGATTTTGAGTTGAATTCTTTTGCCAAATTACATGAAATTACCTTTTCAGTTTTACAGAAATGGGTATAGTGATAGACTATTATTGAAATATAAATATTCTGTAGCCTAGTAATGCTAATTTAGACTATTAATGAAATATAAATTTTCTGTAGCCTAGTAATGCTAATTTAAATGATTTCCCTTTAAGAAAATGTAATCCCCATTTTTAGCTGCACCAGAAAATCCAAAAAAAAAATATATATAATAGTGTTCGTATTGACTTAGTTCTAGGGCTATATCTTAACTGTGGAAATTAAAAATGTTGGTGGATAGATATCCAAGAACGTTGCTTCTTGTGCATCGTGCACACCCTCAGCTGTGCTGATACTACTATGAGATTCCGGAAGTATCGTCCCCTTTCAAGTGCACAATGTCAGGTTCTCCCTAACACATGTTTTGAAGGTAGAAATATGGAACACAACCTTCCTTGCTCACTAGCCTAACAATGAGAGTTTACCCTTATCCATGGTCCTGCAGTAGTTATTCAATGAGCTGTGTTGTGTACCTAGCTCCTTCAGGGGACAAGTAGCATCTCATTTAAAGTAAATTTTCAACATAAATCTACAAGAAGAGATAGAATGTCAGGCATTTCTCCTCTTCCTTTTTATCCCTTTGGGTTGAAACAGTTGCTGCATTATGCGCTGGATCGAATGCTAGATTAGGTGAGCCTTGCGATCGAGTAACTTCACAGACGAAGTTCTGTAATGAAGTTTCTCCTCTATCCTCCTTTGGCCATACTCTCAGACAACATCCCTAAAACATCCTTACAGATATAGGTTCCTCCACAACCAACAACCAGTTTCCTAGTAGGGACCTAACTTGACGCCTGCTACATCTATGTGCTCAGTTTGTTAGAAGGTTGACATGAGTCATCCCTTTTGCTCTTCCCCAAAACCAGAGTCCATTCACATATGCTAGGTCAGTAAACCTGCCAGATTGGTTTTAGGGACTTCCACCCTTAAGTTGAGTCTCCTATTATATGTCGAAGGTTCGTATTACGTGTAGGTACGAATCGCAAATTTTTTAATCTATTTGTATTTTTCCTAACTACAGTACAGTAATGTAAAAAATATATTAGTCTTATTCTACTTGACTTTGCAACATCTATATCTATATAACAAGGCACTTCCCCCAATTTTGTGGGGTAACCGACATCAAACATATGAAAAAAAAGGGGACCTCTCCTTTCTACGCGCCTCCCAGCCTGACGAGGGACTTAACCGAGTTCGGTTGGTACTGCTAGGGTGCCACAGCCCACCCTCCCCCGTTATCCACCACAGATGAAGCATCATAACGCTGAATCCCCTACTGCTGCTACCTCCACGGTCATCCAAGACGACCGGATGAAGCAGCAGGGCCTACTTTGTAACATAATTACAACAATTGTTTACCATCGTTAAATGATTGGAATACAAGCTAAACAACTGTTATCAGATTCGATTGTTCATTACAAAACCTGTTCCATTCAGTTTCTATTGTGGCTGTATGGTTTACACAATGATTGTAACATTACTAAAGATACTTTTATAATTTTCTTTTGCTTTTTTAAAATTAACAAACTTTTTAAAGCCACAAATTAACCATAGAGAATTCGTAACTTTGAAATTTGATATGTATATCGAAGCGCCTGGGACAAAATTATTTTATTCCTATCTTCAAAAATTTGTTCATCGAAGCTGCGTATATCGGGGCACTGGTGCATACAGTCCTGAAACGTTTAAGTTGCAATACCTTCCTCAACGAGCCCACAAGTCTTAGGTTGATATCGAAGGGAAGGTTACGCTACCCGTCACCCACCAGTTACTACTACTAACTACCATTACCTCATTTAATTTCAAAGGCCGTTTTCGGCTTTGCTGAATTATCACTCTTATTAAAGGCTTTAGATTTGTGTAGTTAGGAAAATCTTAACTTGATTAAAGAAATTGTGATTTGTTCCTTTACATGTGTGGTTGCTTTGAAAAATTAGCAGAACACTTCAAAATAATCCAAGGTCATTCATAACATTATTCCAGTTCTCTCAGTGTCATAATAGGAAGAAAATTGTATAACCAATTACGCACTTGTCAATCTGACATAACATTTGAAGACTGTGGTTGTACGTTCTAATTATTTTTCAAATTGATAATGTATCTTTATGTAGATTTCAAGAATATATCAGATTCTTTTTCCAAAGCCCTCAAAGAAAAGCATTATTACCAATTACTGTTTTCATTCACATCCTGAAGAAGTTCTTTTAAACTTGCTTTTGTGCATGAAGCCACACCCCGTGTTTGATGCAATGAAACAGTATCAGTGGATGACCAGTGTGTTTTGCAAATAGATTCACAAGATTTGCTTCTCTACCAGTCATACGGGGGCCACGTTTGGTTGTGACAGAAGCTTCATCATGTCGATTAGACAGTTTATTTACAACTGTCCCCTATATTGCAACCCCTGTGATGTATTCAGGTAATGTTGCCTTATTAATCAATTTTCCGCACACTCCGTCACCCGTGCAATATCTAGCGATGACGACTGATAGCCCGATGTTGTGGCATCAGTGCTTTCCTCAGGACAAATAGCAAATAGTTTGCATGAAGCTAAATCTTTTTTCAACAGTTCTGCTTTATGCTTTTCTAAACGTAATTACCGTACATCTTAGAAGTCTGTCCACACGGGCGAATATGTACAGTAGTGTGCTTCATAAGCTTTTCCCATACTGAAAAATTTCCATAAAGAAAAGGAGTGATTTCGGTAAGGGCCCCATCACTAGATAATTTTCTTATTAAGCCTTTATTTCAATGACCTTTATTTAGTATTCATATAGTTATACCGTACAGTATGCTTCAATCTCTACTTGAGGCACGTAGGTATTTAAATATCAATTTAGTATTAAAATTATCTTATGAAAATTTTAGTACAAAATTCCAAAATGTGTCATCTCTTCTAATTTGTTAGTTCCTGTAATTTGATTTTGGAATATCTGTTTATTATACTTTATCAATGAGAGTATTTCACTTGCTTACCGGTAGTTATTGCTGTTTACGACCAGTTTCAAAGTGCCTTTTTGCATAGTTTTTATAACTTGTGCTATTGATGTCAAATCTTTCCCCCTAAGGTTCTATAGATTCATTGAGATCCATCCATCATTTCCCAACCAGAGTGGTATAATTAGATTCATTTACGAAGTAGATTTATAGTCTCTAACTGCATTTATATACATGTAAGACTTTCAAAAATCGAGAGCTAAACAGAAACTTTCTCCCCTTTTGTATTGAGTGAATTGAGGGTGCATTCCCGTAGATAGTGGGGCCATGAAATTCAATTACTTTTCCAAACTTCTGCCTTAAGGACCCGGCCTGCTGATATATTCTTCCGGAAGGCTAACATTACGTCAACCCCTCTTGACTTCGTGAGCACGTGCCTGAGTCGGATGTCTAGGGCCGTGGGTCAATTGGTCCAGCACTCTATTAATAGTTTCTCGATGCCAGAAAGAGATGGCGTTTTGGTTTACTTCTTGTTCCAATTGTACTGACGGACAGGTTCTGCAATCTTGGTCTGAGCGGATGAGCTCTTGAGGTAGCGTCCTTAGTAGCCTTACAGGTCATAGAAACAACTTGTCTGGATTGTTGGTTACTTCCCTAAGGGATTGAAATTGCAGAAGAATCAAATCTCGGGTTGTTTATGGCTTGGTTTTGTGATTTTCCTACAAACTCGGGAACAGTGGAAAACGATACCTTCCTCCAACTTTCCGTTTGACTTATGAGATTCAGTGGCAACTTTCCTCTTGTTAAGGGTAGAAGAGACGTTTAGCTATGGTACGCAGCATTTCTATGAAAAGGATACTCCAAAATCAAGCCATTGTTCTCTAGTCTTGGGTAGTGCCATAGCCTCTGTACCATGGTCTTCCACTGTCTTGAGTTAGAAATCTCTTGCTTGAGGGTACACTCGGGCACGCTGTTCTGTCTTGTTTCTCTTCCTCTTGTTTTCTTAAAGTTTTTATAATTAATATAGGAGATATTTATTTTGATATTACTCTTAAAAATTTTTCCTTGTTTCCTCTCCTCACTAGGCTATTTACCCTGTTGGAGCCCCAGGGCTTATAGCATACAGCTTTTCCAACTAGGGTTATAGCTTAGCAAGTAATAATAATAATAATAATAATAATAATAATAATAATAATAACAGTCCACATAGCTCGTTTACCCGTTTTGTCAAAGCCAAAGCATGAAGGAAGCATATTTGAGGGACAGGTCCCGATCAGACCTATTTAATGGTTTGTATGGGACCTTTTTTACAAACCTAAGCACATTCTCTACATTCCAAGAGGGAGTTTTGAGCTCTCTTGGTGGACATTCTACTCCTATTGAAGGACAAAGGTTTGTAGCTGCATTGGAACAACTTTGTAAATATAAATGCTTGTCATCAGCATACATATACCAAGGCACTTCCCCCAATTTTGGGATTAGCCGACATCAAACAAATGAAACAAAAAAGGGGACCTCTCCTCTCTATGTTCCTCCCAGCCTGACAAGGGACTCAACCGAGTTCGGCTGGTATGCCCCCTGTGACCGCGGGGGCATAAAAACAATTAGAATAGCGCCAATGTATCCCTGCATGTCGTAAGAGGCGACTAAAAGGGACGGAACGATGGGGCTGGGAACCCCCTCTCCTGTATTATAATCCTGTAAGACATCAAAGAGGTGTCATCAGCATACTGTAATTTATTTATGTTGTTAAATATCGTTGAAACATTTTAAGAATAACTTCAATATAATAAGTAGAATTCTATATGAAATATCCAGCAAAATTTATGCCATGAACTATAGAAGTACTGTACTTAGTACCGTATAGTAATTTACTGTGTGTTTTTTCTGAAATTTTTGATAGTACAAAAACAATATTTCAGGGAAAGTGTCCAGCGACAGTTGTTGATTTAGGTACTTTGCCTCATTGCTTAGAAAAGAAACTTGAAAGATGAAGATAACATTTTGTCAAATCATATTAAAAAGATTCCATGTAATTCTTGCAATATGTTATTTTCTTTGGGTTTGTGATACATTACATACAGTATTGTCTTTGAAAGACTTACGGGAATTTATTTTTGTAGTAAAGAATGTTTCAAGTTTTATTATATACATCAAGAGGTTATAACATTTTTTAACAAGAGGGGCACTGAGTATAGCGCAGACCTCCATGCGGCAGCTTATTGACCTTTGACCTTAGCATGTATCAATTGGCGTGGATTTTCATACACTCAAATATGAACCGACTTTGAAGTCTCTGTGACAACGGTGTCCAAACTTATGGCTGACTACGTGAATTGGACATTTTGCTCGACTGTGACTGATCTTCCAAAATTTAATCATTTCCAGCTTTTTACATAACAGTTAATCCAAGCAAGTTTCATTACTCAACAATTAGAGTTGTGGCTAGCAAGCTGTTTACAAACAAACACACACAAATGCACAAACAGGGGAAAAACATGACCTTCCAACTTCGTTGTCCAAAGAAAAAAATTAAAAGGATATATCAGCATAGTTTTCCGACCCATGAGAATAAGATGATAGAGATCTTGTCTAAATATTAGATAATGTTTAGCCTAGTGCAGGGGAAAATAGAGCCAAGCATACTAAGATTACATTTATTTTTATAATAAAATTTTATGCTAAAGTAAAATATGACTAAGCGGTTGGAATGTTTTCAGCCAAATCCTAAGCTAACATTAGTTCGTAGTGTCTCTTTTTGTACATTATTTTAGCTGTAGGCTTATTTTGAATGTGTTTTTAATATGGAAATATTTTGATAAATCAATGACCAGTGGTTTATGCTTTTAAGAACTTTTTTTCTGCATCTTCTTGCAAAATGAATTATCGTGATAAGATCTTATTGCCCAAATTCCATTCTGCATATTTTTTCAATATTAATCTTACCCGATAATCATGTAGCTGTCAACTCCGTTGCCCGACAGAAATCTACGGACGGGATACGCCAGCAATCGCTATACAAGAGGGGGGTGTACTCACCAGCGCCATCTGTGGTCAGGTACTCCAGTACTTCTTGTCAACACCACCTCAATTTTTCCTCTGTCGTGCCGCCGGCAAGACCTACATGGATACGCTGTTGATTTTGGAGTCTTTGTTCACGGTTTTGGTGAAGTATTGCTCTAAAATTTAGCCTTCGCTATACAGGAAGCTTTTCCCTTAGCTTAGATAGCTTTTGGAATTAAATTGATTTATTGGTTAACGATCTTTGCTTTACTTTGGAATTCCCCCTTGACTGTTCTCTAATTCAAGATGTCCGACCACTCTCAAGCTCCTAGACAAAGGCGATGTAGTGTTAGGACTTGTAGTAGGCGTCTTCCGAAGGCCTCGGTTGATCCTCACACCGTTTGTTCCGACTGTAGGGGAAAATCCTGTCAGTTGGAAGATCGATGTGGGGAATGTGCCGGGCTTTCGGAATTCGATTTTAATGAATTCCTCAAGTATACGACTAGGTTAGAGAGGGAGAGAGTTAGGAGGAGTTCTTCTCGCTCTTTGGTTTATTCCTCCCCCCATGATCCTCAACCTTTTCCTTCCCCTGTAGTGGTGACCCCCGAACCTATTACGAGTGCTCAGCCTGATATGTCGGATATGTTACGTGCCATTCAGGCTCTAGGTGATAAGGTGGAGTCTTTAGTGAGTGACCACAATCTTCTCTTGGCAGATGTCAAGGAACTTAAAGTGGAAAGTGCAGTGGGAAGTGTTAGTGCCAGTGCTGTGCCTAGTGTCAGTGTCAGTGTTGCGCATGAGGATACTTCTGTGCGTGCCAGTCGTCCTCCCAGTCCGGGACCTCTTGCAAGCTCCCAAGCCCAGGGGAGAAGCAATGTCGAAGGTCAAAAGGGTTCGGCAGGCCTTGATCGGCGCACAGTTGTATCCTCAGTGGTTGCGGGCGTATCTGATAGAGATCGTCACTTCCACTCCCAGACGATTGAGCCCTTAAATTCCTCGTCTGCGGAAGAAGTTTCCAGGAGGAAACGCTGGACCCAGGTCTCACGACCTCTTAAACGTAAGGTCCCGGCTGAGCGAGTCCAACGGCCCAGGTGTAGCCACTGGGCCAGTTCGGACTCGCCGCAGTCATCTGATGACTGCACACCTCCTAAGAGAGGTAAAGCGATGCCTCAACAGGCCTCTGCTCCAACTTCTGTTGATCCCAAGTTGTCTATGCTGCAGACAATGCAGTCTCAGCTTGCGGTTTTGATGCAGGAGTTTCAGGCAGAGAAGGTTAGCACACCTCCTGCGAGCGCTCCTCCACCTCTGCGCAGTCCACCCTGCCAGACGTATGATGTTGAGGCTCCTCCTGCCTCCATGCATGAGCTGCCGCATTGGGAGTTGCCAGGTACCAGCGCTATGCAGCAACCTCCTCTCTCCTTGAGGCAGGAGCCTCTTGCTATGCGGCAACCTCCTCAACCCTTGAGGCAGGAGCCTCATGCTATGCGGCAACCTCCTCTACCCATGAGGCAGGAGCCTCATGCTATGCGGCAACCGCCTCAACCCTTGAGGCAGGAGCCTCATGCGTTGCGGCAACCTCCTCCACCCATGAGGCAGCAGCCTCATGCTATGCGGCAACCGCCTCAACCCTTGAGGCAAGAGCCTCTCTCTGCACAGCAACCTCCTCAACCCTTGAGGCAGGAACCTCATGCTATGAGGCAGCCTCCTCAACGCATGCAGCAGCCGCATTCTTCGTAGCATGAGCCTCTTCCTATTCAACACGAACCGCATTCCATGCAGCATGAGCCTCATGCCTTACAGCATTCGCTTCTGACCACGCTTGCTCCTCAGACCTCCGCAGAACCTCCTTCACCCCAGCCTCATGACTTTGTCATTGCCAGCCCTCATCCTCTTCAGCAGAGGCGTGATGATGGATCCTCAAGTGCGCGTGCACCCGTTCTACAGGATTCAGCCATTCAGCATGCCGCTATACCGTTACCTCTCGCTTCTCAACTCTCAGGAGATGAGGTTTCTGAGGATGAAGTTGCTCACCTGGATGATCCTTCTTCTGATGTGGAGGAACACAAGTCGTCGCCACCTTCATTAGACTTTCGTAAGGTCCTGACTCTGTTCAGAGAGTTATACCCTGAACACTTCGTTTCTGCAACCCCTCGTTCTCCCCCATCCGAGTTTTCTCTAGGCATGCAGCCTATTACGTCTGCCTACACCAAGCTTGTCCTCGCCAGATCATCAAAGAGAGCTTTGAGGGTTTTAGGGGATTGGTTGCAGTCCAAGCAGCAACTGGGAAGGACATCTTTTATGTTTCCTCCTCCTAAGCTGGCTTCTAAGTCGGGCGTCTGGTATGCCACGGGAGAGGAACCAGGCTTGGGGGTCCCTGCCTCTGCCCAGGCTGACTTCTCAAGTTTGGTTGACTCTCCCCGTAGGTCGGCTATGAGACGCTCTAAGGTCTGCTGGACTTTTTCTGATCTGGACCACTTGTTGAAGGGAGTCTTTCGCGCCTTCGAAATTTTTAATTTCCTCGATTGGTGCCTGGGGGCCTTGAGCAAGAAGACTGCCCCTTCTGACAAAGACTCGGCCATGCTGATCATGTCCTGTTTGGACAGAGCAATTCGCGATGATTCTGGCGAACTTGCTTCTATTTTTGTCTCAGGAGTCCTCAAGAAAAGGGAACATCTATGCTCCTACTTATCTACTGGTATCACCCCTTGCCAGAGGTCACAGTTGATGTTTGCTCCTCTCTCCAAGTTCCTGTTTCCGGAGGAGCTAATCAAGGAGATGGCTGCGGCTCTTATCCAGAAAGATACGCATGACCTCATGGCCTCTTCAGCACGTAAGGCTAAAATCGTACCTTCAGTGCCGAGATCTTACGCACACCTGTGGCTGATACACCTGCTACCAGATTCATTCCGCCCTTTCGTGGCAGAGCCCCCAGCCGAGGAAGTTCCCGTGGAGACAGTCACAGGGGCAAGTCCAAGAAAGGTGCCAAGTCCACGAAAAGCAAGCTTTGACTTCCCTCCTCTCCAGACAGCTGTAGGAGCCAGACTCAAGACCTACTGGCAAGCCTGGGAAAGAAGAGGTGCAGACGCTCAGTCTGTCAAGTGGCTAAGGGAGGGTTACAGAATTCTGTTCTGCCGCAATCCCCCTCTGACCACATCTCCCATCAACCTCTCTCCCAACTACAAGGAGAAGGACAAGAGGCTAGCGTTACATCAAGAGGTGTCGCTCCTGTTACAGAAGGAGGCAGTGGTGATAGTCCGGGACCATCAATCCCCGGGCTTTTACAACCGTCTCTTCCTGGTGGCCAAGAAGACAGGAGGTTGGAGACCGGTGCTGGACGTCAGTGCGCTCAATGCTTATGTCACCAAGCAGACGTTCACAATGGAGACGACGAAGTCGGTCCTAGCAGCGGTCAGGCAGGAGGACTGGATGGTCTCGTTGGATCTGAAAGACGCCTACTTTCACGTTCCCATCCATCCAGACTCCCAACCTTTTCTGAGATTCGTCTTTGGAGAGGTTGTGTACCAATTCCAAGCCCTGTGCTTTGGCCTAAGCACGGCACCTCTTGTGTTTACGCGACTGATGAGGAATATTGCGAAATTCCTTCACTTGGCAGACATCAGAGCCTCCCTTTATTTAGACGACTGGCTTTTAAGAGCCCCCACAAGTCGTCGCTGTCTGGAGAGTCTCAGATGGACTTTGGATTTGACCAAGGAACTGGGTCTCTTGGTCAATTTAGAGAAGTCCCAGCTCGTTCCTTCCCAAGCCATCGTTTACCTGGGAATGGAGATTCAGAGTCGAGCTTTTCGGGCTTTTCCGTCGGCCCCAAGAATCAACCAAGCCCTAGAGTGCATCCTGAGCATGCTGAAGAAGAACCGATGCTCGGTGAGGCAGTGGATGAGTCTAACAGGGACCCTTTCATCGTTAGCCCTGTTCATCGAGTTAGGGAGACTCCACCTCCGCCCCCTTCAGTACCATCTAGCAGCTCACTGGAACAAGGATATGACGCTCGAGGCGGTCTCTATTCCTGTTTCCAAAGAGATGAGGGCTACTCTAACGTGGTGGAAGAACAACATTCTTCGCAAGGAGGGTCTCTCTTTAGCTGTTCAGAGCCCCGACCTTCATCTCTACTCGGACGCATCAGACTCGGGCTGGGGCGCGACATTGGACGGACAGGAATGCTCGGGGACATGGAACCAGGAACAGGAAACGCTTCACATCAATTGCAAGGAGTTGTTGGCAGTTCATCTGGCCTTAAGGAACTTCAAGTCCCTCCTGCTAAACAATGTGGTGGAGGTGAACTCCGACAACACCACAGCCTTGGCGTACATCTCCAAGCAGGGAGGGACTCATTCGAGGAAGCTGTTCGAGATCGCAAGGGACCTCCTCATTTGGTCAAAAAGTCGAAAGCTCACGCTGGTAACGAGGTTCATTCAGGGCGATATGAATGTCTCGGCAGATCGCCTCAGCAGGAGGGGTCAAGTCATCCCCACAGAATGGACCCTTCACAAGAACGTGTGCAGCAGACTTTGGGCCCTGTGGGGTCAGCCAACTATAGATCTGTTCGCTACCTCGATGACCAAGAGGCTCCCATTGTACTGTTCCCCGATTCCAGACCCGGCAGCAGTTCACGTGGATGCTTTTCTGCTGGATTGGTCCCACCTCGACCTGTATGCATTCCCGCCGTTCAAGATCATCAACAGGGTTCTTCAGAAGTTCGTCTCTCACGAAGGGACACGGCTGACGCTGGTTGCTCCCCTTTGGCCTGCAAGAGAATGGTTCACAGAGGTACTGCAATGGCTGGTCGACGTTCCCAGGACTCTCCCTCTAAGAGTGGACCTTCTACGTCAACCTCACGTAAAGAAGGTACACCCAAGCCTCCACGCTCTTCGTCTGACTGCCTTCAGACTATCGAAAGACTCTTTAGAGCTAGAGGCTTTTCGAAGGAGGCAGCCAGAGCGATTGCCAGAGCAAGGAGGATTTCCACTCGCAGAGTCTATCAATCTAAGTGGGAAGTCTTCCGTAGCTGGTGCAGAGCCAATGCAGTTTCCTCTACCAGTACCACTGTAACCCAAGTTGCTGACTTCCTGTTACATCTTAGGAATGTTAGATCTCTATCAGCTCCTACGATCAAGGGGTACAGAAGTATGTTGGCAGCGGTTTTCCGCCACAGAGGCTTGGATCTTTCCTCCAACAAAGATCTGCAGGACATCCTTAGGTCTTTTGAGGCCTCTAAAGAACGTCGGTTGTCCACTCCAGGCTGGAATCTAGACGTAGTCCTAAGGTTCCTTATGTCATCTAGATTTGAACCTCTCCAGTCAGCCTCTTTTAAAGACCTCACTCTCAAAACTCTTTTCCTCGTCTGCCTTGCAACAGCCAAAAGAGTAAGTGAGGTTCACGCCTTCAGCAGGAACATAGGTTTCACATCTGAAACGGCTACATGTTCCTTACAGCTCGGTTTTTTGGCAAAAAATGAGCTTCCTTCACGTCCTTGGCCTAAATCGTTCGAAATTCCTAGCCTTTCCAACTTGGTGGGTAACGAACGGGAGAGAGTACTTTGCCCTGTCAGAGCTCTTAAGTACTATCTTAAAAGGTCAAAACCCTTGCGAGGACAATCAGAGGCCTTATGGTGTGCTATTAAGAAACCTTCGCTGCCTATGTCTAAGAACGCAGTTTCTTATTACATAAGGCTTCTGATTAGAGAAGCTCATTCTCACATGAAGGATGAAGACCTTGCTTTGCTGAAGGTAAGGACACATGAAGTGAGAGCTGTGGCTACTTCAGTGGCCTTCAAACAGAACCGTTCTCTGCAGAGTATTATGGATGCAACCTATTGGAGGAGCAAGTCAGTGTTTGCATCATTCTATCTCAAAGATGTCCAGTCTCTTTACGAGAACTGCTACACCCTGGGACCATTCGTAGCAGCGAGTGCAGTAGTAGGTGAGGGCTCAGCCACTACATTCCCATAATCCCATAACCTTTTTAACCTTTCTCTTGAATGCTTTTATTGTTGTTTTGGGTTGTACGGTAGGCTAAGAAGCCTTCCGCATCCTTGTTGATTTGGCGGGTGGTCAATTCTTTTCTTGAGAAGCGCCTAGGTTAGAGGTTGTGATGAGGTCCTTTAGTATGGGTTGCAGCCCTTTATACTTCAGCACCTAAGAGTTGTTCAGCCTCCTAAGAGGACCGCTGCGCTCAGTAAGGAAGACGTACTTATTAAAGGCAGAGTAATGGTTCAAGTCGACTTCCTTACCAGGTACTTATAATTTCATTTGTTATTTTGAATAACTGATAAAAATGAAATACGGGATACTTAGCTTCTTGATTAACTTGTACACTGGTTTTCACCCACCCCCCTGGGTGTGAATCAGCTACATAATTATCGGGTAAGATTAATATTGAAAAATGTTATTTTCATTAGTAAAATAAATTTTTGAATATACTTACCCGATAATCATGATTTAATTGACCCACCCTTCCTCCCCATAGAGAACCAGTGGACCGAGGAAAAAATTGAGGTGGTGTTGACAAGAAGTACTGGAGTACCTGACCACAGATGGCGCTGGTGAGTACACCCCCCTCTTGTATAGCGATCGCTGGCGTATCCCGTCCGTAGATTTCTGTCGGGCAACGGAGTTGACAGCTACATGATTATCGGGTAAGTATATTCAAAAATTTATTTTACTAATGAAAATAAAATTTTTTGTGAGGAAAAGAACTAATAAAAAGTTACCCACGAAAAATGCGTGGATTCCTTCAACATCTGCTTTCTTTTGCTGTATATATGAGCTTGGCTGTTGCTATTTATTCATAACACATTAGGTGTAGCTATGTAGGCTGTAACAATAATAATAATCATGATAATATGACGACTCATCATCATCATCATCTCCTCCTACACCTATTGACGCAAAGGGCCTCGGTTAGATTTCGCCATTCGTCTCTATCTTGAGCTTTTAATTCATTACTTCTCCATTCATCCTCTCCTACTTTGCGCTTCATAGTCCTCAGCCATGTAGGCCTGGGTCTTCCAACTCTTCTAGTGCCTTGTGTAGCCCAGCTGAACGTTTGGTGAACTAATCTCTCTTGGGGAGTGCGAAGTTATCTTGCAAGTAATCTTATTAAACCGTTATTTATTAATAGTTGTTAGGACTTATTAAACCGTTATTTATTAACAGTTTTCAGGACTTGGTGGTAGATTACAATCTGGTAATTCATCTTTGTGAATGGAACTTAAATAAATTCATTTAGAATTCTTATGTGATAGGTACATAGTTCTTTATTATTCAACAAAATGTCTTAAAATTCTCCAGATATATCTATACTAAGGAAAATGAAATATCAGTATTAATTTCAAAATCTATTTATTTTCTAAGTGTCAGGATGTTTAGAGAAAGTTTGTATTTTTCAATTGCTTATATGTGGCCAAGGATTATGTGAATCCTTAGAAATTTTAATAGATGTTTAATAACATTAAATCATGTGCATTAAATCTTATAAAAAACGTCAACTATAGTCCATTTCTTTTATCGAGGCAGATTTGCACCGACTCGCAGCGGTGCCCTTTTAGCTCGGAAAAGTTTCCTGATCGCTGATTGGTTAGAATTATCTCGTCCAACCAATCAGCGATCAGGAAACTTTTCCGAGCTAAAAGGGCACCGCTGCGAGTCGGTGCAAATCTGCATCGCTAAAAGAAATTGACTATAGGGCTCCTTGTAATAACAGAACCGAGAATAAGTACCGTAATGTATTATGTAGCCCTTAATGCTGTTAGGAATACCTGTATATTTATTCATTTTATAATTGAGCTTAAATCATAATAAAAAGAAAGTAGAGTATTATCTCGGTGAAACTTACCTAGGGTTCATGTAGCTTTCTCATCATTAAGAATTAGAATATTTTCCACTCTCCATGATTTTGTCTTCCCTTCCTCACGTGTTATGGTTGAGAACGTCATCTACAACACTCTTAAGATAAACAATAAACAATCTCAGCTTGGTCATGTGCTTCATATTTCACGTCCAAACTCTCCTGTCCGGACGGTCTTTTCATACAGTCATGCTTTTAGGGTTGTGGTGACCTATTGGAAAAGTTCCTAGCTGGCGATCGCCAGACTGCTTTTCTAGTCCTGCTCAAACTTGATAATTTCTTATAGGGTCTGCTATCTTAGCTGAGGATGGTAGTTTTGGGGGGAGCCTATAGGTCTACTTGGCTGAATCATCAGCATCCACTGTTTGGCCCTCCCTGGTCCTAGCTTGGGTGGAGGGGCTTTGGAACGTATATGTACTGGTATATTTGGTCAGTCTCCAGGGCATTGTCCTGCTAGCCTGGGTACTGTCACTATCCCTTGCATCTGCATTCATGAGTGGCCTTTAAACCTTTAAGTCAGCACAATTCTTTGTCCATTTCTTCTGAAGTATTTGGAGAATCCTAGGGCTCCTGTTTTTCCTCGTTTATTTGTTCTAATTCCCCACATCCTAGACTGAGGTGGTACGGTCATGTCATGAGAAGAGATGAACAGCATATTGGGAGGAGAGTAATGGAAATGGAGGTACAGGGAACGAGAGGAAGAGGGAGACCAAAGCGAAGGTGGGTGGACTGTATCAAGGATGACCTTCGATCAAAGCGATTAACCGGTGATGAAGTTCGGGACAGAGGTAGATGGGGAAAGCTGACCAGAAACATCGACCCCACATAGAAGTGGGAAAAGATGTAGACAAAGACGAAGAAGAAGAAGAATTCTTTGTTCATTCCTACACAGATTCAGACCATTTTTCTTTGATAGGAATGTGATTTCAGTGAAGCGAGAAACACGACTTATTTATAACGAGTTGATAGTTTCAGGTTGGTTGTGGAGAAGCATAGCTCCTACTAGCTCACCGAATAGCCCCTTGGAGTTCATCCACTGAGGTTTATAGGCAAACTCTGGGTTTTTAAGGTTTAAAGGCCACTCATGAATGACCTAGGCAAGTGACAATGACATTGCCAGCTAGTAGGACAATGCCCTAGGATCAGGGAGGGGCAGAGGAAGAGAAAGAAAGCCAAGTGAGATACTTCTCAGTCTTTCTAGAAGTCTTAAGATTTCTTCTAAATCTCCCTCTCTCCTTCCTCTGGTACTCAGCCTACTAAACCCTGTACTGCTACTGCCTCCCTCTCCAGTAGGGGGATGGATCTGGATGGCGACCTTGAAATAACCTCAACGCAAAAGGGAATTGGTCCTGCCCGCTTACCCTAGAGAGGCAGGTAGTCCCCAGCTAGTTCTGAGTAACCCTGACAACTTTTCAGATTATGGTCCGGTGAGAGAAGACGCCCTAAGGATATTGTGGCTATCCTTTGGGTTGGGAGGGCATCCTGTCATTGAAGAGGATTATGTTAGCTTTAGCGATCGCTAAACCTAAAGCTTCCTCACCCACAAACCTTCTCCAAAATCTCCCACATAAGCTAAGGACCGGCGTCAATCCCCCAGGTTTGTCAGAGGGGATGATGACAGATCCTCACCTTCCAAATTTACTTCGTCAACTTCATCTTTAAGAAAGTGAATGATTAATACTTCCCTGAGGCTAAGAGGAGTGGAAACCCATAGCACTCCCCAAGGGAATCTGCCTTCACAGTGAATGTTCCTTCTCCATCCTCCTCCGAAGATTGTCCTTCTAGAGTTTTCTAGACCATCTCGGTTCAGGACAAGAGATTCGGTATGCGCGCAAGCTTCCCATTAAGTGTACGCTAGTCAGACCTGGAAATCTTATGCTCGTTTTTCCCCCAAATGGATTAGGCTCACACTCAAAAGCAATCGCTAGGTCACGCTCAGTGCATCCTCCAGTTTGCGAGCATATGCGCTCACTTTTTAGAGCTTATATTTGTTTGCCCTCACCCGTTCATACGTGTATTCCTCCGTGCGCTCATATATGCTCTCCTTGAAGCACTCATGGGCTCTTTCCTGCTGGCGATCAGTACATTCGTTGTGCTTACAAATTCTCTCCTGTAAGAGTATACTTGTCTGTTAGTGATCAAACACAATCCCTAGATTATTACAGGCCTTTAAACCGGTGTGCTCTTCAACTGATTCACCTTAAGTAGGTTTAAGGCCATGAATGATATAAATCTTTACCTAGATTTTTTCATATTCCCTCATTAAGACAAAAAGTGAGCAGGGATTCAGAAGATGGGTTTCTATGTCCAATTAAGACTGTTAATGTGTATTTAGACGAAACATATTGCATAAGGAAAAAGTGCCTAATTTATTTTATGGGGTTTGCTTGTCTGAGCACCCCCTTTTGTAAGAATGCTATGTCCTTCCTTATTAAAGTTTAGTAGCTGAAACGCATATTGAGGTTGATTCAAGCCATCGGCAGGGCTTAAAAGGAAGAGTTCATATATGAGTGCTTCTACTTCGATTCATTTCTTAGGAAAGGGTCTTGGCAACAGCTCGGTGGCGTACCAAATAAGGATTTGCCCATCTCAATTTGAAGGAAACTGTTTTTTTATTTTATAAAGATGTCTGGCCTTTAGGTCCTATAGTAGCAACAGTTGATATTTTGGTTTAATTGAGTATTATATATATTGGATAGTTTCATGATAACCATAGACTCGCTTAAGATTCAAAGTTATTTTCTCTGCCCTTATGGCAATTGTATTTTTTTTATCTATGTGGTATCACACTGTATTGCAAAAGGAAAAGAGGAAGTTCCTCTTACAGTTGAGGAAGTAACTTCAATTTGAGCTCTTTCAGGGGAATTTGTGCAGTGTTTTAGTTTAGGATAATATCTCTAGGCCTTTTTCCTCTCTGACTCAACTCAGTAAGAGTGTAGGATTTAGTTTGGTGAACCGCAGTAAGATTCCTGAGTAAATTCTATTATATCAATACTTACCTGTCGTTCACCTAGTGTCCTTAAATCTCTGCTGATTAATGATGTCAAGAGGTTTTTGGAGTTTGAGTTTGACTTTAAAAATGAAGTGTACCTTAGCTGAGACTGTTTCCCAGATCCTCACAGATGGCATATTCAACCATAACATACGAAGAGTGTGGAATGTAATTGGACTGATGGAGAGTAAGAATTATTTTAAGGTTTTAAAGTTAAATGTTGAAAAAAATAGAACTTCAACAAGGAAGCTATGTGAACCGCAGTTAAGTACTGATATGATAAATTTTATTGTTACAACTTCAATTCGATTTCCGTTGGCATAAGTGAAAAGAATACTTCGAAGTACATGCTAGATAGGTAGACTACAATATGTACTATGAATAGTACGCATATTTTTATTTGCTGTATTGCGCATTGTACGTTACAATATTGCACTGCACAGTACAATACGGTAATAACAATTATGTTTACTACGCTGTTTAAAATATTATTGTTACATTAAAAGGTCCTTGACTTAAAAACATTCGGAGATACAGACAAATTCAACCAAAATCATAAATCTACGATATACAGTGAACCCTCGTTTATCGCGGTAGATAGGTTCCAGACGCGGCCGCGATAGGTGAAAATCCGCGAAGTAGTGACACCATATTTACCTATTTATTCAACATGTATATTCAGACTTTTAAAACCTTCCCTTGTACTGTACGTAGTACTGTTAACAAACTACCCTTTAATGTACAGAACACTTAATGCATGTACTACAGTACCCTAAACTAAAACAGGCACAAATATTAAAGGCGATTTTATATCATGCGTTTCCTAAACATGCTAAAAAGCACGATAAAAAATGGCAGCCAATGTTTTGTTTACGTTTATCTCTGATCATAATGAAGAAACAAACTGGAGGTAGAGCTTTGCTTATTACCCAGACATATTTCCCATACTTTTCCCTTAGAACTACATCACATCTTCCTACTTTATATATATATATATATATATATATATATATATATATATATATATATATATATTACTGTATATATATGGGTTATGGAAAAAATCCGCGAAGTGGTGAATCCGCGATGGTCGAACCGCGAAGTAGCGAGGGTTCACTGTAGTATCAAAAATTCATAATGAATTATTGTAATAAAACTATACAGTATTATATAAATCCGGCTGAAATCAGAAATTTCAGATATCGTATCAACAGTTTATAAGGAAGTACTGTAACAAAATAATATTGTATAATTTAATTCAGTAAGCAAGACAGCATTTGTAATATGAAACGCGACTATCTTGATTTTATAGCTGAAAATCGTAGGCATGGAAGTTAGGTGAAGCTTACCCTAGGCCAGAATTTAAAAAGATTCGACTTGAAAACAGTATGACTTACAAATAACACAAAATAACACAGAGCTACGAAAAACACATCCGAACGTTCACGGGTGCTAACAAGGAATGATGGGAGAAGGATAGGTAGTGGTGGTGGGGGTGGGGGTGGGGGGCAGTAGTTGTAGTGAACGACACCTCGTAGTAACGGGGGATTTTGAGGAGGGAGAAGTCTAATTGGAAAGGGATCTCTGGTAGTGGTATCACTCGCCCCAGTTTTAATACCGACATCCGTTAGGGGTGAGCAAGCTGGATATATTCCTAGCATTCCTTGCAACTTTTTTCTCATGATATATTTAGCAGTATTTATACCTTTGAAATGGTGCTTTATGGAGCATTTTACTGGGCGACACAGGTTCCTCGCCAAGAAATAGATTTTTCCTTCGTCAAAATCCCTTTTTTAGAACCTATTAAGTTTGTAAGCTGATGACTTTATCTTTCTATTCAACTCTACAGAATGGGTCAGACCTTAAGCGAACCAGTCACCCAAAAAGAGACGTCCCGTTGTGAAAACTCCTGTCTGCGCGTGGGGTCCTCCTGCATGCAGGGATGGCGTGTAAACATGGAAGATGCACACACGACAATTTTGTCGCTTCCAGATGATCCTGGAACGGCATTTTTTGCGGTGTATGACGGCCATGGAGGTAAGGCTATTAAGTGTTTTTTTCTAATATAATCCCTTGCTTGAGGGTACACTCAAGCACACTATTCTTTGTTATTTCTCTTCTTGTTTTGTTAAAGTTTTTATAGTTTATATAGCAAATATTTATTTTAATGTTACTGTTCTTAAAATATATTTTTCCTTGTTTCCTTTTCTCACTGGGGTATTTTCCCTGTTGGAGCCCCTGGGCATATAGCATCCTGCATTTCCAAATACAGTTGTAGCTTAGAAAGTAATAATTATAATGATAATTTGTAAACTCTTCTTCATTTTTATTTCAGGTGCTAGAATTGCTCAGCATGCGGGTAAACACTTGCACAAATGTATTCTTAAGAGACCTGAATATAAAAGTGGAGACATGGAGAAAGCTATTAAACAGGTAAGACACAAATAAGCAGTTTAGTTTAATCATTACAATGTTAAACATTTAACAATGCCTCTACTATTATGAGTTTCTGCTTCTGTTTGCTGTTATATTTGCGTTTTCTGTCTCGACTCTTTGTTTTGATAATTTTCTGCATCTATTCTGTTTTGATAATTTTCTGCATTTACTCTCTTTGTTTTGATAATTTTCTGCATCTACTCTCTTTGTTTTGATAATTCTCTGCATCTATTCTGTTTTGATAATTTTATGCCTCTACTCTCTTTGTTTTGATAAATTTCTGCCTCTACTCTTTGTTTTTATAATTTTCTGTTTCTACTCTCTTTGTTTTGTTTATTTTCTGCATCTACTCTCTATGTTTTGATAATTTTCTGCATCTACTCTCTGTTTTGATAATTTTATGCCTTCACTCTCTTTGTTTTGTTATTTTTCTGCATCTACTCTCGTTGTTTTGATAATTTTCTGCATCTATTCTCTTTGTTTTGATAATTTTCTGCATCTCCTCTCTTTGTTTTGTTAATTTTCTGCATCTATTCTCTTTGTTTTGATAATTTTCTGCATCTACTCTCGTTGTTTTGATAATTTTCTGCATCTACTCTCTTTGTTTTGATAATTTTCTGCATCTACTCTCTTTGTTTTGTTAATTTTCTGCATCTACTCTCTTTGTTTTGATAATTTTCTGCATCTACTCTCTTTGTTTTGTTAAGTTTCTGCATCTACTCTCTTTGTTTTGTTAATTTTCTGCATCTATTCTCTTTGTTTTGTTAATTTTCTGCATCTATTCTCTTTGTTTTGTTAATTTTCTGCATCTATTCTCTTTGTTTTGTTAATTTTCTGCATCTATTCTCTTTGTTTTGTTAATTTTCTGCATCTACTCTATGTTTTGATAATTTTCAGCCTCTACTCTCTGCTTTGATAATTTTCAGCATCTACTCTCTTTGTTTTGATAATTTTATGCCTTCACTCTCTTTGTTTTGTTAATTTTCTGCATCTACTCTCTTTATTTTGTTGATTTTCTTCATCTACTCTCTTTGTTTTGATAATTTTCTGCATCCACTCTCTTTGTTTTGATAATTTTCTGCATCTACTCTCTTTGTTTTTATAATATTCTGCATCTACTCTCTTTGTTTTGATAATTTTCTGTTTCTACTCTCTTTGTTTGGATAATTTTCTGCCTCTACGCTCTTTGTTTTGATAATATTCTGCATCTACTCTCTTTGTTTTGATAATTTTCTGTTTCTACTCTCTTTGTTTTGATAATTTTCTGCCTCTACGCTCTTTGTTTTGATAATATTCTGCATCTACTCTCTTTGTTTTGATAATTTTCTGTTTCTACTCTCTTTGTTTTGATAATTTTCTGTTTCTACTTTCTTTGTTTTGATAATTTTCTGCCTCTACGCTCTTTGTTTTGATAATTTTCCGCATCTACTCTTTTTGTTTTGATAAATGGCACTACCTTCACTTTGACTTTGGCCACTGATTTGTGCTAATGTACTTCTCAGCACTCCATTTTCGACTATTTTCTGTATTTTTTTTTTCTTTTTGTGTGTATGAATATTGTTCATGATGTTGGCTCCATGCTGGAACATGTGGTTGTGTCCTTGGATAAGTCTATTTATATGGTTTATTTATGAAAGATCTATTTCAATGCTGTTACTGTTCTTGAAGTATGCTCTTTTGATTGTTTATTACTTCTCTTGTAGTTTATTCATCTCCTTATTTCCTTTCCTCGCTGGGCTATTTTTCCCTATTGGAGCCCTTTGGCTTATAGCATCCCGCATTTCCAACTTGGGTTGTAGCTTAGCTAGTAATTATTGATAATAATAATGATAAAAGTGAGAGCAGAAGTTTGAGATATAATTACTGTTGTACGGTAATACATTTCTTTATACGATGCTGTTTTATGTTTTCATCTCTTCAGGGATTCTTGGATCTTGACTGTTTTATGCAGACAGATGAAGTACTGAAAGATGAGCTTGCTGGAACCACAGCCATTTGTTGCATTTTGCGCGACGGGAAAGTATTTTGCGTAAGTATTTCGTACTGCAATTGAACTTTTAGTTGTTCCGACATTAAATACAAACCCTTTTGCTATTTACTGTACAGGGATTATGAAGTCGGATGTTCCTGTTCCTGGGGATGTTGCTGCTCCTGCCAAGTGCCTGCGACAGTTCCTGAACATCTTGCTGACGACGGCCTTTCCCGTATGCGGGTTTAGTCCTATTAGGAGCAGTTGTTGACTAGAACTCTTTGGTGTACATCAGGTAATCCCTTTGGGGGAACCCAGAAACAAGCTTCGGCTATGTTTCTCAGGCAACACACTATGTCGACCTTCAACATGAGCTAAAGCTTGTTGATGGGAAGCAGAGATTGCTGCCCGGAGGTTTGCCTCCAAGTGTTGGAACTTTTCATACTGAAGGAGAAACCCTCCACCAGCTACTGTCCAGCAATTCTCCAGCTTGCATGGAGAATTACCGATAGCGGCAACAGAGGTTGGTCGCTTTTCCCGTCCGCGGGAGAGACTTCCTTCACCTTTTTTAGTTTCCCCCTTTGGGGGATTCCTCTGGCAGGAATTAGATTTGTCCATACCTCACCTTTGCTCTTTGGAGCTGTCCTCGTCACCCAGAAGACTTGTCTCTCCTTCAAGAATCGTCTCGCCCAGCAGACTCTTCACACTCAGCTTACTTGTCTCAACCAGATCTCGTCTCATCTAGAAGACTTGTCTCGACCAGCAGCCTTGTCTCACCCAGCAGACTCGTCTTGTTTTGCTGAGGTTTTGACGGAATCAAAAGCTTTCATGTACAATGATTGGTGTGATTAGGTTAGCCAGCATCTCTTATTTTACCCATTTTCTGTATTCTCCCACTGATTTCCAACTGTGACACCCCATTATTGTAGTTATTGAGGAGGCTGCTGTATCTCTAAGTCTGAATATTTTTGGCAGAAAGAAAGGTCAAATTCATTGAAAACACACTATGCGAAATCGCCCACAATCTTCTGTCAGCTCGTGATCAGTGTTCTGGATTGGACACTAACTGCAGTTAATCCACACGACCAAGTAAGATTTCCTTACAGACAAGTGTTGCTTTAAAGTATCCAACCTCCTAGACGAGGAGGAGGGTGTATGGATATGTGCAAATCCATTTCTCATAAGGACCATACATTCAGGCAACATTTCCTCGAGGTTTTAGGTCCTTCCACGACCGCTTAACACCTATGACATCTTCATGCTCTGGTCAGTAAGTGTTTGACGGGAATCATCAACATTGCTCCTCCACAGGACCAAAATGCTTTGGCATTTCCAAGGTTAGTAAAGGGCTGGGTCCTCCAGAAGAATGCATAAGTAGAAGGGAGACCCAGCCTTACCCTCTGGGTATGCTTTGAAGGAGGCAGAAGTATTGCCTTCCCCCTGCGAAGGTAATACTCTCCTGCTGGTGTGGTCAAAGGAATTCCTTCCTTCGTATGATGAGTCCCATCAAAGGTCGAAAGCTTTGTATTTGTGTAGGAATAAATCACAGATTTTAAGAGAAATCTGTATTTTTCCCCGAATATTTTAAGTTTAAGGTCAAAGTAGAGGTTGCTCCACCCACCAGCAATTATAGCTACCTCGTTAATAGTTTAAACGACCGTTTCCAAGCCTTGCTGAAGTCATACTAATACTAATGGATGCAAGTTTGTAGTTAGGAAAAATACAAATTGATTAAAACATTTGGATATTTAATTTCTAATTACTTAGTACTGTACATACATTTTACAATATTAGGTGAACAGCAATTGTCCCTTATGATAAGGTGTCTATATATTGCACAAAATAAATTATTACTCTTTTGATACTTCACAGTCCCACATTTTGCAGGGCAACGTAGGGGATTCGCGAGCCGTGGCGAGTGTTGCCGGACGCGTAGAAGAACTCAGCAGCGACCACAAGCCGAGCTTAGCCTCCGAGCAAAGGCGGATCACTGCAGCTGGGGGTTGGGTCGAGCTCAACAGAGTGAACGGAAATCTGGCTTTGTCGAGAGCCCTCGGAGACTTCGTCTTCAAAAAGAACGAAATGAAAGGTCCCGAAGATCAAATTGTCACAGGTAAATAATGCAGATTATTACTAGGACAATTGCTCTTATCGTATGAGTCTTCAATATACATTTTTCCTGAAGTAATGTTTATTGATATGATATTTTCATTTTAAAATTAATGATAAGGTATTATTACAGTTTCAACCAAATTAAGGATATCTATTTTTTTTTTTACTTCATATATTTTTTAGATGATCCATATGAGAAAAGGTACTCGAATCTTCTGCAAATTAAGGGTTATGGAAATATTTGCCGATGGAGTTTGTATAATTGATAAACACAGGAATACCGGCCCATGGGGCTAACTTGTGTGTTGAAACATATTCTGCATGAAGTTTGTATAATTGATAAACACAGAAATACTTGCCCATGGGGCTAACTTGTGTATTGAAACATATTCTGCTTGAAGTTTGTATAATTGATAAACACAGGAATACCGGCCCATGGGGCTAACTTGTGGGTTGAAACATATTCTGCTGGAAGTTTGTATAATTGATAAACACAGAAATACTTGCCCATGGGGCTAACTTGTGTATTGAAACATATTCTGCTTGAAGTTTGTATAATTGATAAACAGGAATACCGGCCCATGGGGCTAACTTGTGTATTGAAACACACTTTGCTTGAAGTTTGTATAATTGATAAACAGAAATACTTGCCCATGGGGTTAATACATGTATTGAAGCACACTCGACTTGCTAAAACATAAGAGCAATGAGATGATGTTTAATTGTGGGGGAAACAAGCATACGGCAGAGCAAAAATCAATAGATAATTAGCTCAATTAAGTAATAAGGTATTTGTAATATTATGATGAATACTGCTACGAGCTACTCGACTCCTTAGAAAATTGGATGGCAAATCCCGTTTTCTATGCATCCGGAAGTCTGGCAAACAAAACCTGCAGTATTTTCACTGTTTCATTACTATTACTCTATTTTGATTATGGTAACTTTTTTTATTATGAAGCAATAAGGTTGTACTTCCTGTATAGATATATTCAAGTGTTCTTACATAAGATTCATCTATTCCTTGTCTTTGAAGGGCTTTCATTACTGCTGAGGTTTTGACGGAATCAAAAGCTTTCTTGTACAATGATTGGTGTGTTTAGGTTAGCCAGCATCTCTTATTTTACCCGTTTTCTGTATTCTCCCACCCAAAAACCCTGATTTCCAACTGTGACACCCCATTATTGTAGTTATTAAGGCTCCTGTATCTCTAAATCTGATTATTTTTGGCAGAAAGAATGGTCAAATTCATTGAAAACACACTATTTAAACTAGATGAAATGTTTTCTTATCAGATATTCGAGTTTGGTTGAAATTAATTTTACCAATGTTAATCATACATACTTGGATAATATGTCTAGTCACACTCAGCCTTCCCCACCTCTGGTATTACGCAATTGACGAAAGAATAATTCTTACTCTTGTTTTAGCCGTCAGTGTTACCAACGGCAGGACAGAATAGGAGGTATCAAGAGTTGCCAATGAGGTAAAAATTTGGGCGGGTTGATAGAGTTCAGGTTTAGCTAAATTATCCAGTTAAGTATTATTGATATTGATTTTTAGAATGAAAATTCCATTTTAAGAGGTGGTTTACTGAAGGTACATTATAGAAGGTAACTTTGAAGGACAAAGACCCAGAGGACAGAAAAGGAAGTCGATGCTAGATGACCTGAAGGGAGGGAGAAGGTACCGAGAGATGAAGGAGGTGGTAGTGAATAGAGAATTATGGGAGGTGACTAATCCATGAAAGGACCTGCCTTAGGGCAGAACACTATAGTAGTAGTAGTAGTAGTAGTAGTAGTAGTAGTAGTAGACTCACACATTAAAGAGAAACCTATGTTTCTGAATGGGTTCATGTCTGTAAATTGCAACGGTTCAGTCATTGTCTCACTGTTGATACTCACTGTCCTCTCCTTTATGAATTGTATTAACTAAATTTTGTCTCCTTTCAGCCAATCCTGACGTCGAATCTCGAGAAATCACGGACGAATGGGAGTTCATCCTTTTAGCTTGCGATGGTATCTGGGATGTCATGACAAATCAGGTAAGAATTTTAGATTTTATATACGTAGAGGGCAATAGGACTGTTTACGTGTGCATGCGTTTAGTGATTGCTAAGGCTGTCATTTTTTCTGTGATACGTGGTAAAGTCTTAACTCTAGTCAGTGTGCGCATACTGTGTAGGTAAAGCATGTGCACAATATGTGAGTAGCTTAAGATTATTTGTCAGTAGTGAAGGCTCTCCTCAACCTTGCCAGCTTGATAACCTCTTGTTTTTGAGCTTTAAAAACCAATTCCAGCTTGCGCTTATACAATCTCCCTTATTAAAGGAACTCAGGTTTTTATGCATAGGAAAAATATAAATTTGAAGATTCGCATAGTCTGCCAAATACTTAATGTTACTTTAGTCAAACCTACGGTAACTAGCTCACCTGAAATTTTTGGACAAAATATTCAGGTCCATCAAATTCTAGATATAATTATCCCACATCATCGTTCATTTAGTGGGCTCATAGCATCGTGCTTTTCCAATTAGGGTTGCAGCTTAGGAAGAGAAAATAATAATACAGTAATAATAATTTGGAAGCTCTACGATTTTTTTCATCCTTTGCATTCAGACTTTCTCATACTATATACCATCCACCTACTGTGTACGTAGCCATGTCTAACCCTTGACTTGCATTATGTAAGGCTTAGTATTACACATTATGTTTGAAGTTTTATCCTCAATATGACCAAATTATGGCATGATCCTTCTAATCATATACAGTATAGTTAAAGCAGTGGAACTTCAGAAGTTCAAGGTTCAAGGTGCAAATGCTTTTTTTGTTAAGCAACCTGACGTAAGAATAATTTTAAAGTTTATATGTTATGAACTTATTTAGAATTTTTATTTAGAATTGTTATTTTTCATAATTTTATTTATGTTTTTTCTTTTTAGTTTGTACAGTAGATTTTTCTTTACTTCTGTGTTTTTTCCCATACTGGATTGCTTTCCATGGGGGAAGTGGTACATGGGCTTGTAGCCTTGAGCTTTTCCAACTAGGGTTATAGTTTGGGTTTTAATAATGATAATGATAATAACAATGTCAATTATAGTAATGATAATTATAATAAAAATGATAATAATGAAAATAATACTAAAACGAAAACTATAACTTTTTTTCCAGGAGGTCGTTGATTTCGTCAGGATGCGTCTTGCCCAAGGGATGGAACCAGAGGATATCTGTGAGGATCTAATGACAAGATGTTTAGCCCCAGATTGTCAGATGGGAGGCTTAGGCTGTGATAACATGACCGTAGTGTTAGTCTGCTTTACGCATTCAGGATCTTGGCGGGAGGTAAGGTCTGTGTGGGAAGTCTTGATTTTTAATGAGGTTTCTCTTATCGCTAAAGTAAATAATCACTATTATTACAAACTAAATTAATTTTTGAAGTAAGATTTCATAAGATATCAGTTCTCACTGTCCAGAGTCTAGCTTTTGCAGTGGGCTTGTTGTCTTCTTGTCCTTACACGTCTTCTCTACTCGAGGGGTGACTCCTCTTTAGACAAAGCGTATCTCCGCTTCAAAATTGTGGCATCCAAAGAATTAGGAGAATGTCATCATCAGTTTTTAACTTTTATTTGTCTGTGTCAAATGAGTTCTCTTCGCTCTTATGTGCCTAGTACTTCTGTCTTCCATAAATCCTAATTAGTCTGGCTTTCATCTGTCCCCTTTTTCCGTGATTTCTTTGTCATGTCCACAGATCTTTGTTTTACCACTTTCAAATCTACTGATATCCTAATGAACTGTGCTTTAACCCTTCTCATCTCAACTATTTCGAGAGCCTTTGTGATCTCTGTCATTTTTCCAAGTCTCTCCAATAATTCCTCTTATTTAATATATTTTCCAAGTCCCTCCAACAATCCCTCTTCTGTAATATTTTTCCAAGTCTCTCCAACAATTCCTCTTCTGTAATATTTTTTTCCAAGTCTCCAACAATTCCTCTTCTGTAATATATTTTCCAAGTCTCTCCAACAATTCCTCTTCTGTAATATTTTTCCAAGTCTCTCCAACAATTCCTCTTCTGTAATATTTTTTTTCCAAGTCTCCAACAATTCCTTTTCTGTAATATTTTTCCAAGTCTCTCCAACAATTTCTCTTTTGTAATACATTTTCCAAGTCTCTTCAACAATTCCTCTTCTGTCATATATTTTCCAAGTCTCTCCAACAATTCCTCTTCTGTAATATTTTTCCAAGTCTCTCCAACAATTCCTCTTCTGTAATATTTTTCCAAGTCTCTCCAACAATTCCTCTTCTGTAATATTTTTCCAAGTCCGTCCTACAATTCCTCTTCTGTAATAATTTTCCAAGTCTCCTACAATTCCTCTTCTGTAATATTTTTCAAGTCTCTCCTACAATTCCTCTTCTGTAATATATTTTTCAAGTCTCTCCAACAATTCTTCTTCTGTAATACATTTTCCAAGTCTCTCTAACAAAAGTCGCCAACAATGCTTATCTGTAATATTTTTGCCAAGTCTCTCCAACAATTCCTGTTTTGTAATATTTATCCAAGTCTCCAACAATTCCCCATCTGTAATATTTTTACCAAGTCTCCCCAACAATTCCTCTTCTATGAGGTTTTTTCAAGTCTCTCCAACAATTCCTCTTCTATCATAGTTTTTCCAAGTCTCTCCAACAATTCCTCTTTTGTAATGTTGTCACCAAGACTACATATACCTATTGGTTTTCTAGCTATTTTGGCATTTCACCCCTTTTTCATTTATTGACCTTTTTTCATATTAATCTCTTGACTTCATTTTATTAATTTTTGACCGCTTTCTTTCCCTTTCAGCTGCAAGAAAAATGTGCCCAGCCATCACGATCCATGATGAGTGAATCCAACGATAACGACAGCGACTATGACATCCAGTGAGCCGTTATAGGTGGTAATTTCACACACGAGTTATGATAAGCGAGAAAATATGGGATTAGATTTTAAACTCTAGTTTATTATGAGGTCTTTTAGTGCTGTTTTTAAGGGTATTAGAAAAAATTTGAAAAATGTCGAGAGAAAACTTTATTGATTAGAGGTAGGGATTCATTAAGCACATTACAGGAATAGATATGCACTACGCAGCTGAATTGGAATACATGATAGCTTTTGTGCTGATTTTAGGATACATTAGATACCCTCCAGCCTCCTTAAAAAGTTCAGGAGGCTGCTCGGAGTCGTTACTTGCAAGGTTACGCGGAGCTGTTGTAACGTAAATTCTAGGGCTGGAATCGTGCCGCGGAAAATCCCGATTGTATCACCACTGCCGTCTTGACAGCCCCGGCTGTTACGATGAACATCTGATCCAGTTCTGTACGAGTACAGTATGCGTACGAGAGCAGTACGCGTACGAATGTAGTACGCGTACGAGAGCAGTACGCGTACGAATGTAGTACACGTACGAATGTAGTACGTGTATGAATGTAGTACGCGTACGAGTGTAGTACGCGTACGTACATTCAAATCCGAGATAATAACGACCCTTTCTTTCTCCGTTATAATAAGTACAATGTAATGCTTGTTGTGTAATGCAAGCCCTCCATTCTTCAAGAGAAAGACTTATGTTATTGTGGTTTGCATCACTGAAACACAAAAAACAAAAGACAAACATAATTTTAGACTTTGCAGTTGGTGCACATTATAGCATCAAGATAAATTACTCTTGGTTTTTTCTTTTTTTTACTTAGCATTGTAGGTATACCTTTACCATTATTTCTTCAGATGCCCTGTTTCAGAGCATGAACTCCCTCGTGATGTTCTAACGCTTGTCATGTACAATTGTATTGCACTGTGAAATTTCACTTGAAATGTATTTTTTGCACCTGTAGGTATGTGGTGAGGATATAACTCCCTACCCTTATATTAATTCCTTTATATCATTGTTACATTTTACTAATCATCATCTTGAAAGTCTGCCATAGCCTGGAATTGGGGTCTCAGTGTAAGGACGTGCTAGGATTGAAGGAATAACTCAGGGACTCGTACAAGGAGGTAGTTACCTTGGATGTAAGATTCGTGACTATGGGCGGTGCATGCGGACGAGGTTTCTGTATTTCACATTCTTTACGGAACCGGGATTTGTGGCAGCTAAAAGTCTTCCATGTTGACTTCTATCCAAAAGATCATACCTTTTCCCTTAGGAATGTGAGGCGTGAGATTTTGCTCCGACTAGAGCATTGCCGCTCTAGTTGTGCTGCCATTATGGCTGCTTCAGTAGACCAAAAGGGAGAGAGGCGTCAGTGTGATAGCCATTAGCTAAGAGGAAAGACAAAATTATCCATTCTATTAAAGCTCAAACAAGGGAAAAGTTGCCAAATTAAATACTGTTATTTCATTAAGAGGTACTATATGACTTACACTAATAATTGTTGACTAAAATTATTGTATGTTGAAAGTCCAAACTCATAGAGAGCTTAATCATTTTTACAAAATCATGAAAATTTGTTTGAAAAGTTTGTCCAAATTGAGCAAATAGAGGCAACTTTTCTTTTATTACAGTCATTTTAAATTTTATTACTACAGTTGTCCCGTAACATTTGTTGGTTTAAATTCCGCGAAGTTGGTTATCCACTGGGAGGTATACAAGTAATATCAGGCTTAAGGAAAAGTATCGGTCTCCTTAACCAGGCTCGCTTTCATAGCTGACATGAGCTTTCATATTATTTATAAGAGCCAATATAGGACAGTGCCTTCACAGGACAAACAAACAGCTAGTATGACACCAGGACTTAATTTCAGAAAATCACTTACGTAACCATATCAGTCTCGTATGACGCCAGGACTTGAAAATTCAGAAAATTTCTTCGCATAACCATATCAGTCTTGTGTGCAAACGAGATTCTCTTTCACAAAGAGACTTATATACTGTAGTTATATGAGTGAAATTTTGAGCCCTTGTTTAGTACAGTGAAACCTTTAGATATGAAAGTTTCTATATACAAAAAACTCGTTTTACAAAACAAGGTTTTTTTGGCTCTTATTACGCTAAAATAAGATACAAAATGAAATTGGCAGAAAAATTTAAAATCACGTCACATGTTAAATGTTACTCATTACATGAAAAATAAAAGTCACGTTACGAAAGTCACACCGGAATGAATTAATTTCATATCCTGAGGTATTACTTTGATTACCTTTTTTTCTGCTGCGTTGCTGTACGGTATTATGTTATATAAATAAATGCTGTCCTATATTTTGATCCCATGACTGAATACTATTGCTTTTCTGTCTTAGCTGAGATACACAAATGTATTTTAATTTATTTATGGAAATAGGGGATCTGGTAGTGTTATCAAAAGGAGAATGGAACCTTATAGCTTAGGCGGTCATCCCACGAATGTTAGGGAGTGACTGTACAACCTAGTTATAATTTTTACTTACAGAATTTATACAATCTTTCCTTATCGCAAGACTGGAAAAAGTGATTATGTTGAAGACTGAAAAAGTGATTATGTTGAAATGTATTCTATAAGAATGTTGGGGTATTTCTATGTTATTTTCTTTGTTTTTATATTTTCTGACTTGAAATGTGACTTAACTAAGCTATAGTGCTGGTCACCATCAGGATTTGGGCTGGAAGAAGTACGTAGCACCTGTTCTTGATTTTGATTTTTGGCTTTATAGATTTTTGCATTCCTAACCAAATACAGGACTCACGGTTCCAGTATTTGGTAAGGAATGGAAAAATCAATAAAGCCAAAATATTGATATTACTTTTTGGCTTTATTGACATTTGCATTCCTAACCAAATACAGGACTCACGGTCCCCTTATTTGGTAAGGAATGGAAAAATCAATAAAGCCAAAATATTAATATTACTTTTTGGATTTATTGACATTTGCATTCCTAACCAAATACAGGATTCACGGTCCCAGTATTTGGTAAGGAATGGAAAAATCAATGAAGCCAAAATATTGGTATTACTTTTTGGCTTTGTTGACATTTGTATTCCTAACCAAATACAGGACTCACAGTCCCAGTATTTGGTAAGGAATGGAAAAATCAATGAAGCCAAAATATTGGTATTACTTTTTGGCTTTGTTGACATTTGTATTCCTAACCAAATACAGGACTCACAGTCCCAGTATTTGGTAAGGAATGGAAAAATCAATGAAGCCAAAATATTGGTATTACTTTTTGGCTTTGTTGACATTTGCATTCCTAACCAAATACAGGACTCACGGTCCCCTTATTTGGTAAGGAATGGAAAAATCAATAAAGCCAAAATATTGATATTACTTTTTGGCTTTGTTGACATTTGCATTCCTAACCAAATACAGGACTCACAGTCCCAGTATTTGGTAAGGAATGGAAAAATCAATGAAGCCAAAATATTGGTATTACTTTTTGGCTTTGTTGACATTTGCATTCCTAACCAAATACAGGACTCACAGTCCCAGTATTTGGTAAGGAATGGAAAAATCAACGAAGCCAAAAAGTAAAACCAACTGTTTAGACCGAGGCTTGACTCGTGAAATAGAAATCATGTTCATCTTCAAAATAGTTTGCATTTCAAACGAATCTGACCTTCGGTTTTATAGGAAATGAATAGTTTTGCAAAATACAAAACTCCTTCTTAGAGAACAAGAATGGAGGACCCAAGAGGGAGAATGAAGGACCTGTGTAATTCCTTTTTGGGCAGGTGAAGACAAAAAAAAGGAGTAAAGGTGTTGCAATCAAACTTAACGACAACCACCTAACCTAACTTCGGGGTTTGGGTCCTCTTATTGGAGGAAATTTCCAAACCGTGATCACTTTCAGATCTCGCGTACGAGGTTATATGATTTGAAAACCCTTCAATGCACCACTTACATAATTAGGCATTTCTAACCTATTCGTTATTCAAGAAGCTGCTGATGGCAAAAATAGATACATACATACATACATATAACAAAGGCACTTCCCCCAATTTTGGGGGGTCGCCGACATCAACAAAGAAGACAAAACAAAAAGGGGACCTCTACTCTCTACGTTCCTCCAGCCTAACCAGGGACTCAGCCGAGTTCAGCTGGTACTGCTAGGGTGCCACAGCCCAACCTCCCACATTATCCACCACAGATGAAGCTTCATAATGCTGAATCCCCTACTGCTGTTACCTCCGCGGTCATCTAAGGCACCGGAGGAAGCAGCAGGACAAAAATAAAAGATTCAATAATCTCCCATGGCACAAACTGTAACGATACCCACGAATGTACCGAGCCCTGTTTAACATACCAGAATGTTGGTTTTACACTGTTCAAACCCCGTTCCTTATCAAGAAGGGAATAGATGTCTTTAGTAATCGGTAGAAAATACCAAAAGCTGTATTTTTTCATTGTGCGCAACTTTCCGTGAATATACGAAGGGCAAGTCAGGATGTTCAGGGAGGACTTGATTTAATAGTTATCAGGAACTTTCATATTAAATGGCTTGACTCCATCTCCGTTTCGAGATAACTGAACGACATAAAATCGTCGGTTACTCTTTGTAGAAACATTTTGCTTTGGATTTTGCGTGCAGACATAGAATCTATCTGATATAATAGATAACCATCTATTCAGGTTTTACAGTATAAGTTTCATGTGTTTTACGAAAAGCTTTTATTTTGTTTGGGTCACATTTTATGACTGCTGTTTGGTAATAAAACTTAGCTCCAGGCAATGCCGGCTTGTTTAATGTCTTGTGAACATCTTGACCAAGGAAATACACACTTGTCCTCATATAGAAAAGGAATGGGAGGTTTGCTAAAAGCAGTAGGATTTTATTAAATACATATCTTACCAATTACTTCAGACTTAGCCAATTTGGATCAGAACTCCCAACTTGTTGCTTTTGCTAATGTAGATTAATTTTTTCCACTATTTTATCTGTTGAATTCTTTTGCTGTTTTGTAAATATATCATCACTTCTGTAGTCTGTGTGCATTAAAACTTTGGCATGTCATTAAACTGATTCCTTCGTTTCTGCTGCTCAATTTTTATTTCTAAATTACTTGGAATCCTGAAATACCACTACTGCTTCTTTAGGTACAGTTATACCTCATCCTAAATTGTTAAGAAATACAGCTGTCATAAATTTAAGTAACCTATTGTACTATCAATAATATGGGATTATAGGAGCTCATTTTCTAGTCTAGAAACCAGTTAACGGAAGAGGTATGATTGTATTGTGTTATGCCTTTTTAAAACTAATTTGTACTTTTATGTATGTACACTTATATGCCACTATCAATTTACATTAATAAGTTTAACTTAGCATTTTGTTTGTCTTACAAGTCTCTGAATCGGTATCATTTTCACGTTTTATTGCATGTATTATTCGTGTTGTCATCTTGACACGTCACGTCTGTCGTGGCGTACAATTGTCGGATGCCTGCGTCCCATAATTCCCAAAGCTTGCGACATCCTTTTGGAGTCTGAGAGAAATACCAGTGTGTTGCAGGGAGTCCCAAAAAGAACCAGTCAATTGAACAAGTAATTTTTTAGTAAAATTATTTCTCATATCTCTTAGTTTCGTTTCGAATATTTTTTGATGCTTTAATGTACATCATCCTGATACAGTTAATCAGAGCTGCTTATTCTATACCCAGATACATTTACTGTACATTTTTTCGTCCCTTAATATTTCGGCGTTAAGAGGAGATCAGTTGGTACTCAGTAACGTACAATTGAAAGGGCACTCTTAATATTTTTTAATATCTGCTGTGTATAGTATGTTTGTGATGTATATAATGAATACAATATTCTACTTTTCATACTCAATAGTATTACAGTATAATTCAGTCTATATATAGATATATATACAGTACTGTATTGAGGATACAAATGTTCTTGGCTTGACAAGAATTAGAATACTGATAAGTAATGCTACTGTTATGTGTAGTCCTAAAACAATTACATATTACAAAAGAATTCTAGCTTTATCGGCTTCACGAAGGTCGGCCGGGGCAAGGTACGATAATCCTTCGTTTCTTCCGCTGTTACCATTTACACGCGAATTACTCTTTCTACGTGGATTGCGCAAGGCTTGCCAAGAAGAAAGTAAAAAAAAAAACTTGCCAATCCTTCGTGCTTATTTGGGGATTTTTAACTTGCTCAAGTGCAGTTTGCCATTCTATATAGGGTCTTTACTCAGACAATGGAAGAAAATTTCTATCACATTTAGAGTAAGGACAGAAATAGATACAAAAATGTAGTGTATGCCATGAATTTTATTTCTTAAATCTATTAATCATAAGTTGAATTATCAAGATTAGATGAAACTTGTGTAACTTGCACAAAGGATCTTTTATTAACGTAAGTCAACTTTAAATTAGTATTGTCCTCTCATTGAATGCTCTTAAATACTCTTAAATTTTTCTTTTTACATTACCTTGGTTAATTTCACGATATTTTCATGCTCACTTGAGCCATTGCAGTACAGTACATATAAGCTTACATAACACTACTTTCGTCATCGTACACAATTGTCATGAGCATGTGCACATGTTATGCCTGGTTTTTATGTGCATGATCAGTATATAATTTATATGATAAAGTGCCTATTTGTGTCTGCTGCATGGATGTGACGTAGTAGGTTTGTGCATGTGGCCAGCTCATGCGAATCTTTGTAGTCTAGCATAACGTGTGTACCATTTTTGTACATTTTCAATTTTATAAATACTACTACAGTATTGTGTATATTTTCCTCATTCATCATAGTCAGTGTATGATGCTGCAGTGTTTTAATCAGGATGAATTGTCCACATTGCGGTGGCATCTCACGATTTCCAAACTTGGAATCGTCGGATGCTCCGCCGCGTGTGACGAGGCGAGGGTGTAATACTTTCTCTTTTAATTGTATATCTGTATACTTTACTGACAATTGAAATACTGTATAAAGTACAAGGAAATACTTTATTTATGTTTTCTTATGTAGTGTGGGAATGAAGAATTTGATTCTGTGATATCATTATGATCTATTACAAACTCAGTTTTTCCAGTTCGCATAGCATATGACGTGCTGTCTTTCGAAGCCATTAGCAGCATAGAAGGTATTGTGTTTCAGCTTTTAGACATTTTTTTTTTATATCTAGCTTTTTAGTTTGGTCCTATACTTTTAGAGCCTACTTGGAAGAGGCAGAATATGCTGCAGCTCTAACATGAACATTCAAGGAGATGTATACATATTTACTTCATCGTGATTCATTCCGCAGTGCATTTTATGACGGTGGGTGCCGGCGTAGACGAGGCGTAGGAGCGAAATCATTTTCGTGTAGGGGTTAGTTGGAGGTTTAGATACACCAGGTTCCCCGTAGCGTAGTGGTAATTAGTTTTGATTTAATGCTACCTCTTGTAATAGCTGGATCGTGCCTTTAGAAAAATCGTACCGTACATGTATAGACTTGTCATAATTATATGCTGAAGATTCGTTCATCTTTACTTGTCCAGGTAATGTACAAAACTCTCTTATTTTACTTACACTCTGTTCGCATGTTTTGGCGTTGGCCAAGAATAAGAGTCGGTATGAATTGAAATGAATCTTGTGTTGGACTCTCAGGTTGAGTACCCCTCATGAAGGGGGGAAAGGGGGACTTCCCAAAGCACAGTGTCGCAGATGCCGCTGTTTCATGGACCCCTTTGTGGTATAGAAATGCGTTTTTAAGTTATCTCCAGTCTAAGTACCTACTGTATCATACCTAGAGTTTATGCCTCTTATGCTTAAAAAGGATACTATTTGCTTCCATTTTTCTTCTATGTCAATAATGTTGGTTGGTTTCTTCAAGAGAGGTTGCTTAAATTTAATCAGATATTACCGATTGCTCTGCAGTAAAAATTTCATTTCACTGTTATTCAAGTTCATTTATAATTTTTTTTTACTGTAATGTATGTTTCTAGTAAAGACCTGTTCATATTGTGTCGGCAAATAATTCAGTTTTGCCTGATGGCGAAGGAATACATGAGAATAATCGATTTCTGTTTTAAAAGGATCGCATAGGTCACTCATTGTAATAGTTGTTCAGTTGGAAGGAAGACTGTAGCAAACATTCAATTTTACTTAGTTTCTTATATGTCATTAGTGGGTCAATTTGGAACAAGGAATCGTTGGGGATGTTTTTCACATATGAAGGTTAAGAATCTAAGGTTTCTTAAAGTCTTCAGCACTGTGTCTGTCATTTTGAATCTCTTCGGATGAGTCTAGTGCATACTTAATGACCTTTCCAAGGTTATTAAGTACAATATTAACCAAGTTATACCACCATTGATCCATTAAGGATGAAGTTCTGAAGTCTCTCATGGGTCTGTTAGTAGGACTGATGTTGACATCACTCCCCACTACCCTATTTCTGTAATCCATGGGAACATGGTGGAAACTAAAGAAGTGCTTGTAGTTTGTTGTGTATTTGACAATTAAAGCACTCCTCAAGTATCGCACCCTTTAGAAGTCGGTGATATTAACCGTAGATGGTCAGTACATTTGAAAACTTGAAAAAGACTAGACAGTTATGCCCTATTATAATTCTGTAATGTTTATGCAAAATTATTTATGAAATGGACAGACTATCTCTTTCAGTTTTCTCATTGCTGTAATTCTTCTTCTTTGTCTGCATCTTTTCCCACCTTTATGTGGGGTCGATGTTTCTGGCCAGTGTTCTCCATCTACCTCTGTCCCACACTTCATCATCGGTTAATCTCACAATCTCCACTGGCCATATTGGTTTTGGCTAATTTTTCATGCTAATTTTTCATGGCCGGATGCCTTTCCTGCCGCCAACCCTCCCCATTTACCCGGGCTTGGGACCGGCACCAAGTTGAGGGTGGCTTGGCCCCCTCAGTGGCTGGGTTCTCATTGCTGTAATTCCTATACTTTATAAAGCCAAAGTTGTATAGAAACATTTATTTCTAAAGCATTGCACATGAAAATTGTATGTATCAAGTAAGATTCTTGTTCAAGGTGTCCAACAATAATGGGAAACGTTGAAAAGAAAAGCATCCTGTAAGGATTTTAATATGGCAACTGCCCATCAAGCAGATTTTTCCATCAACTCTCACACTTACTCTGTTAAATAGCTGCCTAAAACTGAACAAAATTTTTAAACCACTAGATTATTCCTCAGTTGTCGTCCTCTTTCCCACCTTTGTCCCTACATCAAGAGGTCAGTTGTCTGATGCTTACATATTTCTAAAAGCATCAGGCATGTTTCATAATTTGGCAGAGGGTTTTTATGATCGTATGCCCTTGCAGTCATCAACCACAGTTATTGCCGGTGGGCCTAATCTTTGGCTAAATGCAGTAGTCTAACTGCAATGCAGCAGTTGCCACAGCTATTGGGTCTAACCTTTAGTTAAAAAGCATGACTGCAAGGCACCATCTGTCCTTTTTAGTCGCTTTCTATAACGCGTAGGACGTACAGTGATGTTGTTCCTACATTCTTACCACAGGGCTAAGTTGTATTATTACTTTAATTCTTTGGTTGCAGCCATTACAGCTAATGCCCTGGGAAGTATTTTCCCCGCATTTCTCTCTCACAGAATCTTTAGTTTCATTTCAGGGAAAAAGACAAGTGATAGAGCTCTACAACATTATAGTAGTGACTCCAGTAATGGAGGTTGTTAATGTTTCATCACATTGTATATTCTTATTGTGGCTATTTCGACCTTTAGAGAAAATCTTACAATTAAAAAGAGATAATTAAATGTGTTAGAAAATTATGACCAGTACAGCAAATCTGCACTCAATTGGCCAATGAATAATAGCGTTGCTGTCTGCAGTCTTGTTTACCATTTAATGTGTACAGTGAAGAATTTTAACTAGTATACATTATTCATTGTTCAGTTACATGTGTTTTCAATTTAGAATTTCAAAAGAAGGAGTTTTCAATTTTAAAGAAACAAAGATTGAATTCGTTAAAATTGGTGATGCTGTAATTATGAAACTATCACTGAAAAACTGTCAGTGTACCTTACGCGGAGCGCTATAGGCGTTAAAGAATTATCTTTGCACTGTTAATTTTGCCCCTATCTGCACTTGCTTTATATCTTCCTATTTACTTCCAATCCCACAGGCTCCGGCTGGATGACCCAAATTCATGAATCCGATCTAACTACTATCACATCCAAAGATATCGTAATGCGTTCGCTTGCATTCGCATGGTCGCAGATCAATCCCAGCCTGGGACCATGAGTTGTTTACTGGGGAGGTTACTTCTGTGGTTGGGCACCTCAGTGGGGTTTGGTCTTGCCCGGCTGACGTTCTGGTGCGCATCTCTTCAGATGATACTGGAACTGAAACCAGGAATCTTAAACTACTTCTAAAAATACTCAGTATTAGAAATATTTTCTTAATCTTTTGGGAAAAGAGAACAGCTTTACTATAGCAGTCTTCAAAACACTAGATTATTTGGACACAGTAGTGATTTTGCCGATGAGAGTCGGCCCTTTCTTTTCTTATTGTTTTCAAGGGGCGAATACAAAAGGCAGTGAGTAACAGGTAATGCCGAATCATATCTAAAGTGCATTATGTGTTCAAAAACCCAAAATCCCCGAAGATACTTGTGTAAGATTTATGAACAAAAATGCTGGTTAGATCTGCAGCGTCATTTGTGTGAATAGAAACCGCACAAGTACTTACTATAGTGTATTTGTTCTACTCAAGGTACCTTCCTTGAAACCAATCTAAATTGACTTTCAGCTTTCCGACTAAGAAGTGGCATTTGTGACAATATAGGAAAGGGGATTCCCTCCAATATATGGTGTTCACTTTAGAGGAATACTTAAGGGATTCTCACCTTTAAGGAACTCTTGTCTGGGCCAGTGGTTTTCGATACTGGTGAGCGTAATGTAAGTAAAATGAGAGATTTTGTGTATATCGAGTATAAACGTTATTTTGAATTTTGTATGTCTGGTATTTTAAATTTTGTATGTCTGGCACTTTGTCATTTATGTAAAAGATTTGCTGTTGCATGATATAGTTTATTCCACATAACTATGAAGTAACTATTCTCTTAAGCACTCGTAGACACCCTCAACACTCCTCGACCTTTAAAAAAGTCCAGTATTTTATGTAGTGTTTTTTATGACGTAAGACAATCTAGGAAATGAGAGTCCCGATGTTCGGTAGACGTTAGTTCATAAGTTACTTAAACATATTCCTGACCACGAACATGAGGAAGGCTGTATATGTGGTGTCAGTATGTTATCATAGTATGTTCAAGTATATATTCGTCGCCATCATCTCGCTTTGTCGCTTTAATTTGTCGGGTCTATGATCTTAGGCGGTGCGACTCGAGATGGTATACGGTAATGTAAATATTGATTTACACTGTACATGTGTAGTGTAGCATCATGATTTCCTGGAAAAAAACATGCAGCCATTGAAATGCTTTGTGGTTTATGCAGTAGTTAGAAAGATTATATGGAAAGTCATTTGAGTTATGATCAGAAGTTGCTGTTTTTAAAAGATGCCGAGAGAAAGGAAGTTACAAACCACGTTATTAGCGTTAGTTTCCAGTTAAAGCCATGAAATAACATTAGATAAAGGTAATGATGTTGGTTTTAAGTGAAGATTGGAAGAAGTTGAATTAGCCTAGCTTGATTTGAGTACTCAAGGTAGCGTCGTTGGCATATTCTTGTCGAGTGAGATAGAGCTTATTAATGTCTTTCAACAGCTTTTATGCAAATGAATGAAATGAGTTAGAACAAGGTCTGTGGTGTTATTTAAAAGCCATATATAATATGCTATATGCAAATTGCTGTTATGAGAATTATCTAAAAGTTGAAGCTAGCATTGGACTTACTTCTCTTCATCGCGAGAGGTAAAAACCGTAGTAGAATCTTACTTTTGCGTGTGTGCTTTGTCTTACTCTCCCTCTCTCTCTCAAAAGTGATTATAATGTGGTGTTAAAAATGCATACCCATAGTGCAACATGCTGTGCCATATTCTAGAAGAGGGCTAAGTTAATCATAGTAAATATCGATAGAAGTTTGCTATCTTGGTTTGCAGGACTTTGATCTAGAATAGCCGGGTGGTAGAGAAGAGAGTAATTTGAATTGACACAGAATTTCAATGATTTCTCTTATTACTAAGCTTTGTGCGTAATTTATTTTGTCTCTTCGTAGCAATGTGTCTTTGGTTTTGTTCCAGATACATAAAGTACTGTAGTACTAATTAAGCTTTTTGTAATGTATTCCGTACGCATATTGGAAACTGTGAGGCTATCTCGGGGGAAATAAACATTGGATGTTGCTAATTTGATTTCTGACGCCGTGATTTAATCAGACCACTCAGTTCGTTGATATCGATACCGTATATTGCGTTATTTTTGTCACAAAACTTTTATTTTAAATTTAAGATGGAAATGAGATAGTCACAATGTTTTCCCCACCTAATACGTACAGATGATCCTCAGCTTACGAACATTTAGATATATAATCACAAATCCAGTTGAATTAATTATAATAATAATAATAAATCTCAGATATTTTATCAAAAGTTTGTAAACTGTTATAAGATAAAGAAATACTATAACAAAACATTATCACATCATTTGATACAGTAAGCTAAACGACATTTGCAATAACGTGATATTTATTTCACATGGAACGAGACTATGTGTTGACATTTGTAGCTGGAAATTGTAAGCATGGCAGTCAGGTTAGACCTACTCTTAACAAAATTCGAATTAAAAACACCTATTAACCCTTTTACCCCCAAAGGACGTACTGGTACGTTTCACAAAACTCGTCCCTTTACTCCCATGGACGTACTGGTACGTCCTTGCCAAAAAAACTGCTATTTAGATTTTTTTTTTGCATATTTTTGATAAATTTTTGAGAAACTTTAGGCATTTTCCAAGAGAATGAGACCAACCTGACCTCTCTATGATGAAAATTAAGGCTGTTAGAGCAATTTGAAAAAAAATATACTGCAAAATGTGTTTGAAATAAAATAACCCCTGGGGGTTAAGGGTTGGAAATTTCCAAATAGCCTGGGGGTAAAAGGGTTAAGTTAGTAAGTTGGGGATCTTCTGTATTGGTTAGGGGGCCTCAGATCACCCTGCACCGAAAAACCCATCTTGAAAACGACGCTCTTTTCGAGAAGTTGCGCGCAGGAACTGTGTCAAAGGAGCGACACGTGCTTTTACCATTATCTAGTCTTGAGTAGGTGTAATAGTGTGCTTTCATTGAGAGCTTGTTTATTTAAAAGTTACTCTTTTAGTTTTAAGTAATAGTACAGGGCTTGTGCAAAATATGTTCGTCTGTTAACGTGATTGTATGATTAAATTAGTTTTTCTTTTATAAACTGTATTGTTGAATGTCCAAAATGCAACCTGACGTGAATTATGTGGTGATCATTTCATCATTTCATGTGTCTTTATTCATTTATTTAAGTATTTCAATAATTGATTCTGTTTACTTTTAGTACAAAATTTCACTTTGCTTTGTCGTCTATTCAAGCAGTAATATGGCGTACGTATTATAATTATATCGAGATAATCATGAGTGACATTATAGTAGAGAAACTTCTGAAAGATCTCTTTGCTGCTTCTATCTATCCAAAGCACACTTTTGTAATTCTTGAAATTCACTTTATTGTTTTTAAGTTTCCTCTAAATATATAAGGAGGTCTTTGTAACTTTTCATATGTCAGACTCAAGTCTCAATTATATTTATGCTTTTTTATCGGCCATAGATGTAAAGCTTCAACAGGCTTTTTTTTATTGATCTATAAATAATTTATAGGGATCGGGGATTGCGTTCATAACTGCTAGTTAAGGTTTTCAGTTTCTGTTGGAGAAATGATCGTGACTGTGCCAAGCGATGAGTCAAAATGCACGCGGTGTTCAACTGTCTTTGTAACGAAGAGCTTCAAATTGACCCACTACAATGCTTTATTCTTACAAGGTTTTAACAATGCATGGTTCCGTTGCATGTTACCCAACAAGAAAAGTATGAGAAAAAGCACTCCAGTATAGTGTATGCTTGAAAATATGGAGCAATTATATGCAGAACAAATTTGTAAAGTTAAGTCTTAGGAAAATAAGTACAGTCAAGCTTCCGTAACATAAAATGGTTTTCGTTTATAAGTTGATAAGTATATTCTACAAAACAGTATTATGCAAGAAACTTTTCGAAAACATTCAGGAGGGTACGCTAATCATTCTATCTGTGCCTGGTATTGTCGGAGAAATCCCATGACATTCAGATTGTTCGGAAGTTCAAACGAACACCTGCTATGTAATATTTCTTGTAGGGCCAAGCGAATGGGAACTGCCGAATTTGTTTTTTTGTATATTGTACCCTCGGGTCACTACGGGGAAAAATTGTATACAAACTATAAAACTACTTGTATGCTAGTCTGGATTTATTTAGTCATGTAAGTTCCTTTTTTGGTTTTAGGGTGAAATTTTTGTAAGTTGAAATGGTCAATCATTTGTTTTTATTTGCATGCATGATTTTAATAATCTTAGGTATTTGGAACTTTTAAAGAGACATTACAGCATATTATATTTTGGAAGCAAAGATTTATTTAATCATTACTGTTTAGGATATGTGTAAGATTAATTGTTTGTTAGTTTTTGCACATCTGTTGGAAACCTTTTATTTTACTACAATGTTTAGAATGTATTCGTCTGTCATAATAGTTATGTGGGGTGAAAGACACTTGAAGTGTATGTTTCCAAATACACATTGATGCCATATTTCTGTGTTCAAATTGATTTTGTTTAAGGTAACACCAAATGCAAATCTGAAGAGCAAAAAGTGTATGTTTTATGATCAACTTTTAACTACTTGTAACGGTGAGACAGCAATTATAGATATATGCTACATACGTGTGTTTTTCTCCATCACGAATATCGTGCTCACATGAATAAAAGGTTTGGATCTCCGCAGCGTATTGTATCTCATGAGGTCTTTGGTGAAATGTGCTTTGCTGTTGAAAGCACGGTGTAAAGAAAATGGCGTAGATCACTCTTGAATGTAATATTTGTGAATCTCATCGGTTTGAATATTGCTAAATTTTACAGCATAATACTGTATTATCTTCATGAATTGTTTTCTTAGATTTTTGTCTTTGTTTTATGTGTGCAATTCTTTCAATGTTAGTCTAGCCTCTAAAGGTTTTAAGGATCGTTCATGAGCAGCAGAAGCAAGGAGCCGGATAATATCTTAGAGAATGACCAAACAAACATCAGTGCCCAAGCCCCCCTCTCCACCAAGGCTGTGGCCAAGCAGTGACTCCTGATGACTCGGCAGACAAGTTTATAGGCTCCCCCAAGCCTCATATCCTTAGCTTTCAGTAGCGGTAAATATTATAATTATCATTACTTGCTAAGCTACAACCCTAATTGGAAAAGAAGGATGCTATAAGCCCAAAGGGATCCAACAGGGAGAAATAACCCAGCGAGGAAAGGAAATAAGGAAACTACAAGAGAAGTAACTAACAACCAAACTAGAATATTTTAAGAACAGCATCACCAAATTGAATCTTTTATATATAAACTAAAAAAACTTAAAAAACAAAAAGAAGAGAAATAAGATAGAATACTGTGCCCAAGTGTACTCTCAAGCAAGAGAATGAGGAAACTTGAGCAGGGCTTGGAACTCCCAACTGTCAGATTGCGAGACAGGGATGCTTCCTGTAGGCTACCATAAGAAATGTTGCATATTGTCAATACTTGAATTAGTGACCACTAGGGGAAGCCAGTCACTGTGGGCATAGACCCCAGAGGACATCCATAAGTCATGTCTAGTGATATCTCCCAAGTGAAAGCCTTAATTCTGATTCTTCAAATGGTTATTGAGTCAGATTTGAGCACTTTATCGGTACAATAAGGCAAGACATAAGATGGAATGATCTCGGTTAACATTTATAAGGCCCCTATAAGGCCCCTCGTAGAGAGGCAGGTTGCACGAGAATGCAGAGAAATCTGATGTGGGGAGATTATTAATAAAATTCCTTTAAAAGCCATGGTGAGCCATCTGCCTTAGCTACGACCAGTCTCCAAAGGAAAGGTACTTACATCACTATCTGTAAAAAACATTTTATTTCAGGCCTCTTTTTCACCCATTTGTGTATTGGTTTGCCATCAAAATCAATTTCAAATCACAGTAACTTTTTTTCTTAAAATACAGGCCATTGTCAGTGTTGCAGTCAACCCTAATTTATTTCATTTATTCGTTGGTTTTGCGTCTGTACAGGTTTGGTATATAAACGGTAAGTGAGATAGTGCCATTTTTTTAATGGCTACCACGTTGAAAACCTTTATCTGTTCCATGAGCTGGTTCTCATTGGCATAGTGGCTCCACACATCCAGTTTGCATTTTCAGTTTTAAAGATATTAGATAACATACTACAGTATGTGCAAACTCTCTCTCTCTCTCTCTCTCTCTCTCTCTCTCTCTCTCTCTCTCTCTCTCTCTCTCTCTCTCTCTCTCTCTCTCTCTCTCTTTTCAGATATTTAGTATTCATATAAAGTAATTGTTCCGATATGAGTAGAAACCTTTTCCTTTTAAATGAAGTGTCAGCTTCCGTTGACCTGGCTGGGAGAAAAGAAAAATTCTGTGTGAGGGAGTAGCTGAAGTATGAGGGAGAACAAAGATTAGGCAATTTGGCGCATGGTTCAAATCTCTATTCCAGTCCAAGCCGTGGCCTCAATGTGACGGCCACTTCCCATGACCCGAGCTGACCTCTGTTTTGTGTTGTTTTGTGCTCTATCTTTGAATTTTTTTGATGTTTGCGTTTGTACAGTTACTTTTACGTATTACTTGTGGAGCAATCCCGCTTGGTGTTTAAATGCCCTGGTCGTAACAACCACGGTTGTGTCGTTCGTGAATTACCATGAGGTTGACCCCTCTCGACCTGCTCTCCTTGCTGAGGCCAACTGTACTCCTTCTCTACCACATGTCAGTAATTAAAGAACTGGCTGGGAACCAATGGTCATACTACAAAAGGAGGAGGATTGTGGAGCAATCTCATGTGGTGCGTAAGTGCCCTGGTCGTAACCACCGAGGTTGTGTCGTTCGTTAATTACAACGAGGTTGACCCCACCTGACCTGCTCTCCTTACTGAGGCCAACAGTGCTCCTTCTCTACCACATGGCAGTAATGAAAGAACTGGCCAGAGAACCAATAGTCATACTGCAAAAGAAGGAGGACGAAAAAGTCAAGGAATGAGCGGTCACCATCCAAGTCTGCAGCCGGTGATGTCAACCCAATTCCTTAATCTCCAGGATGATGGTCTGTATGTGACTCCCATATCTTCTCGGGTGGAGCGTGCAGGTTTGGCTACTAGTTCCCACAAGCCCACTTATTCCTCCAAAGGGAATCGAATGTATAGACTAGAAATTAGAAATACGAGATTAATGGAAAATTTGTCCAAACTGAATAATTGTCAAAAATTAATTACAGTTGGCTCTACGATGGCAGAAAAATCTACTTCATGTACAGGACAGTAAAAAAGTAAGTTGCTTTCCAAATTGCTTATGGTAATGATAATAGATATATAAATGAATAAATCATTATCATCATCATCATCATCATCATTATTATTTTACAGTAATCATTATCATTAGCCTACTTTCCTCTTAGTAAGGGTAGAAGAGAGACTTTAGCTATGGTAAGCAGCTCTTCTAGGATAAGGACACTCCAAAATCAAACCATTGTTCTCTGGTATTGGGTAGTGACCGTAGCCTCTGTACCATTGTCTTCCACTGTCTTGGGTTAGAGTTCTCTTGCTTGTGGGTACACCCGGGCACACTATTCTATCTTTTTCCTCTTCCTCTTGTTTTGTTAAAGATTTTATACTTTAGTTAGGAAATATATATTTTGATGATGTTACTGTTCCTTTTTCCCTTCCTCACTGGACTATTTTCCATGTTGGAGCCCTTGGGCTTATAGAATCTTGCTTTTCAAACTAGAGTTATAGCTTACCCTGTAATACTGTAATGATAATAATATGAAGAAAGTCATATTGGAATTCATGTCTCATCTTAAACTGACATGAATAATGTATTTTTGATTCCATTTAGTAATAATATCAGCATAATATGTCTAGATATAAGGTTGGGTAGCTGGTTCCACAAAGTGTAGGCTACAACCATGTTTAGAGAACAAAAGTTATATGGCCCCTTTCAAAAGTATGACAAAATATGAAATGAATATCCAGACATTAAAAAGTTAACAGTTCATTGTTAGGCTGTTTTATAGATGTAGAAAATGTCACCCAACGTGAGAATAGATTATAAATCTTGGAAATTGAATTTCGAAGTCTTAAGTCTTGAAGAAGAAGAAGAGAGAGAGAGAGAGAGAGAGAGAGAGAGAGAGAGAGAGAGAGAGAGAGAGAGAGAGAGAGAGAGAGAGAGAGAGAGAGAGAGTTATTAAAGCAAATTAAGTTAATTTACTATAGAATCAAAATATGCCAGCTTGAAAATTTTTTATTTTCTGTAGGCCTAGCCAGGGTCGAGAGAGTAGCCTATTCGAAGTCTTAAGTCTTGAAGAAGAAGAAGAAGAAGAGAGAGAGAGAGAGAGAGAGATTATTAAAGAAAATTAAGTTAATTTACTATAGAATTAAAATATGCCAGTTTGAACAAATTTTATTTCCTGTAGGCCTAGCCAGGGTCGAGAGAGTAG
>NW_027170107.1:120000-135000 GCF_036898095.1 Palaemon carinicauda | reverse complement strand
TATTATTATTTTCATTTTCATTAATATTATTATTATTATTATTATTATTATTATTATTATTTTCATTTTTATTTTTACAAGCCAAGACATAACCCTAGTTGGAAAAGCTACTACAAACCCAAAGGAACCAACAGGGAAAAAATAGCCCAGTGAGGAAATTAAATAAGAAAAGAAATAAGCTACGAGAGAAATAATAATCAAAATAAAATATTTAAGAATAGTAACAACATTAAACTAGATCTTTTACATATGAATTATAAAAAGTTCAAAACAAACAGGAGGAAGAGAAATAAGACAGAACAGCGTGCCCGAGTGTACCCTCAAGCAAGAGAACTCTTAACTCTTCCACAGATGTATGTTCAGGTGGGAACACGGTGGGATACGTGCACTCCTCTTCTTGAATCGGGGAGCGAGACTGAATCGGCACTTCATAGAAGCGGGGCTTCTTACTCGTGTCCCAACCTGGCGCCCAGAAATCGGAAAAGTAGCATTATTGTAAGTTAATATTCTATATTCTTATCTTGTCTGTATATATATATATATATATATATATATATATATATATATATATATATATATATATATATACAGTATATATATATATATATATCTATCTATCTATCTATCTATCTATCTATCTATCTATCTATCTATCTATCTATCTATCTATCTATATATATATATATATATATATATATATATATATATATATATATATATATATATATATATATATATATATATATATATATATATATATCTCTTTTAATGAGATTCTATTTTGTTGTGGCTATTAGCAGTACCAGTCCTTAAATCAACCAAAATTTACCCAAATCTGAGGTAATTACCTTGAAAATTATAGCACTTATCCTTCTTCGTTTTACAGAAAGCCAGATAAATTTTAGTTACAAAATGTTACTCTATAATAAAAAAAATCAGGTCATTGAATGATTGATTTGAAGTCAGGATGTCAGAGAACTTCAAATTAATCAATTACCTGATGGAAAAAAAAATCAAATTACCATTACTCTAGAAATTTCCTTAAATCGAGCAAAGTTACCCCAAATCTGAGGTAATTACCTTGAAAATGATAGCATTTATCCTTATAGAACGTCAGGAAGCCCTCTGATGTAGAAACCCTCGCTGCCTATAGAACGTCACCTCACTCGGCTGGAGGGGCGTTCCCTTTGAGATGGTCAACCAACTTCAGGTAAATAATCAAAACTTATTATTTCTTATAATGAAAAACAGTTAATTTCAATAATTTAAATTGATTAATTATCATATCACAAAAATATGAATATTAACTTAGATAATATTCTGCTGCGAAAATAATATGAGCCAAAATGAAAATATATAGTTTGAATATTTTTTAATCTACATATCAATATGTAGGATTATGACTTTATTTAAATAATTATAAATATTTATTCAAACATTCCTTTCTCATTCTTGTACTGTATACCTTCTAGCTCTTCAATCTCCATAACATTGTGATTATTAGTAGTACTAGAGTCGATGTATATCTTTAAAACGGCTCCCCTCTTTTCCACAAGTAATGATATCTATCCACGAATTCCACATAGCTACCAAGGGGCTCGCAGGTCCTCGGTAGGACCAAACCTAGATCACCAAGGGGCTCGCAGGTCCTCGGTAGGACCAAACCTAGATCACCAAGGGGCTCGCAGGTCCTCGGTAGGACCAAACCTAGATCACCAAGGGGCTCGCAGGTCCTCGGTAGGACCAAACCTTGATCACCAAGAGTCCAAAAATCTTTCGGCAACATCCAGGGCCACGCCTGACTGCCTGCCGCCAGCCTCGCCTCCGACGGACCTGCCTTTAGAGCAGCACATGTCGAAGAGAGACTCCCGGAAGATGCAGGACTTAGGATTCCCATCCTCCTCTAAAGGAATCTCTTACCTGAAGGTTGATGAGTATTTGGTGTTCTTTTGTTATCACTATCAGAGTTATTATTATCATTACTGTTAGGGTAGTTGTTATATAAATAGAAAAGACAATTAAAGGAAGACAGGCGAGTGTCTGGAACTCCTGTAAGCATTTGCCTGCATTGGCAACAGATGGCGCTGATCAGTTCAGTATTCTGTTAACACATTGCCCCTGGAAAAAAGTGCTTTATATGAATTATGTTACTACCACTGAATAATGATGGATACATTTATGGTTGAAAAATTGCATATTTTATGGAAAATCAATATGTAAAGTAGTGTACCACTGTCAAGGACTTGAATTCCAAAATAAACAAGGCTTGATATGTTTTTTTTTTTTTTTTTTTTTTTTTTTTTTTTTTTTTTTTTTACAGTGAACTTTAGTTTGACGCGTTGTCAATAGGTAGCGCTGACTGATGTGTCTCTTTTGCAGGGGAGCTTTCTACTCTTCCTTTTACTATCTTTGCATAGATAGAAACATCTATTATCATCAGACCTAACAATGAATATTCCATCACATAGGTACTAGGTCAATCTTCCTCATCAACACCTCATGGTTCCTTGGCACCAGTGAGCCCAAAACTGATCTTCCAACTCAACGAATCTCCCCACCAAGAGAACACAGAAGACACGCAAGAGCATATTCTCAGCTTAGATATGATGGTTAGTCTCTATTATCCTTTATTTTAACTTTTATCACCTAGGTTTGAATCATCCAAAAAGGACACTAAAACTCATCTCAGCCTAAATATATATATATATATATATATATATATATATATATATATATATATATATATATATATATATATATATATATATATATATATATATATATTTGTGTCATGTTATCCCTTGCAATAGAAGTTGCACGTTTTCGAATCCATGGTCAGCGAGGCAAATATTATAAATATCGTAGTTCTTAACAATTTTTAGGTTTTTTTTTTTATTGTTTTTTATCACCTTTCCAATCTCACACAGGCACTCAATTGCCAAACAAGACCCAGTGCAGGCTTATATAACCCAATTCCATAAAAATCAAATCCAATTAGTATTCTTCTTCTCATTCTTATTCACGTAAGGCGGACCAGTTTGCGAAACTCGAGGAAACCAAACAAATCGTTCAACAGAGACTGGAAAATCCGTCTAGGTCCCAGCACCCCAATCCAGAACCTGGAACCAGAACTACTGAAGGAACCCACGTAGAAAAACAAGATTCAGTTGCCGGTAAGACGAGCGATGACGTGAGAAGTGACGCGCAGAACGAAGTTGAGTCTATCGAATCGAAAGATGGAGATGTTTTTGATAATGGTGGACTTGAAGATGTTTATGAAAAGCAAGATGTCAAACAGAAATCCAAAAATGGAAGCAAAAAGGCTGCTGCTTCTCATTCATCCAGGTATAGGCCTATGTTTTTATTTTTTTATTTTTTTTCTAATTCATTCTTCTCTCAAGAGGTTAGTCAAATAACCACTTATCAAAATTGTAGGCTCCTGCTTCCTCTCTTCTATAAAGAGACTAATTATAAATTATTTCTATATTTTTAAAGCTACTGAATGTTTATGATATTCTGTTGCTATTTCCAACAAAATATCCTTATTTGTGGCCTAAAGATTCTTATTATATGACTGTATAATCTTCAAAGATACATTAGCACTTAATTATTCCTATTTGAAGTGCGGCTATATATATATATATATATATATATATATATATATATATATATATATATATATATATATATATATATATATATATATATATATACATTGTTTTTCATATCCCTCACCAGAGTCGATAAGGAGTTCCAAGATGGCGGAAAGAAGGACAGGTTAAAATCGAGAAAGAAATCGTCATCCTATTCCAAGTCTAGACATCTCAGTGACACTCAAATTGTGAACGTGCAGAGAAGCCCACACTTTCTGGATGGAAATATATGTCAGGTGCGTGAAAATAAAACTATTTTGGGATTTTGTTATTTTGTATATTTCTTTTTTCAGTGGGCACATTTTATCTCTTATTATACCATCACAGCAATTTTCAGAACTACTACTCTTCTACAGTAGGTAGTAGGTTGGCCAAGGCACCAGCCACCAGTTGAAATATTGCTGCTAGAAAGTTATTGGGTCTTTTGACTGGTCCTACAGTACTCCATTGGACCCCTTCTCTCTGTTTACGGATCATTGTTCCTTTGCTTACACATACACCGAATAGTCTGGCCTAATCTTTACACATTCTTCTCTTTCCTCATACACCTGACTACGCTGACTGAAAAATTCTTCACTCAAGGGGTTGACTACTGTGCTGTAATTGTTCATTGGTTACTTTCCTCTTGATAAGGGTAGAAGAGACTCTATAGCTATGGTAAGCAGCTCTTCTAGGAAAAGGACACTCCAAAATCAAACCATTGTTCTCTGGTTTTGGGTAGTGCCATAGCCTCTGTACTATGGTTTTCCACTGTGTTGGGTTAGAGTTCTCTTGCTTGAGGGTACCCTCAGGCACACTATTCTATCCATTTCCTTATTTCCTTTCCTCACTGGGCTATTTTTCACTGTTAAAGTCCTTATAGGGCCTATAGCATCTTGATTTTCCTGCTAGGGTTGTAGCTTGGCTAATAATAATAATAATAATAATAATAATCATCAATTTTATTATTATTATTATTATTATTATTATTATCACTATAATAATAATAATAATGATGATAATAATAATAATAATAATAATCATCATCATCATCATCAATTTTATTATTATTATTATTATTATTATAATAACAATAACAATAACATTTTAATAATAATAATGATAATAATAACAATAATAACAATAATAATAATAATAATAACAATAATAATAATAATAATAATAATAATAATAATAATAATAATAATACGCGCTTAAGAGCGAAACCTAATAACGCGCGTCTCGCCCTCAGGTCATCGACGGCCTATTCCTGGGGAACATCAAAGCCGCCTATTCGGAACCTCTGCTTTGCAGACTGAACATCGAATGTGTCGTTGACCTCTCTAACGTGATGCCAACACAGGTGCCTTCTGCCAGCAAGTCCATTTGTCCTTGTACCTGTGCCCTGGAAACAGCTCATTTGAGAACCAGGTAAGTGGGTAGGGTGTGTGGATGAAAAGACTGTATATGTGTTAATTATTATTATTATTATTATTATTATCATTATTATTATTATTAATAATAATAATAATAATAATGATAATAATAATAATAATATTATTATTATTATTGTTATTATGATTATTATCATTATTAATAATAATAATAATAATAATAATAATTATAATAATATTATTATTATTATTATTATTATTATTATTATTATTGTTATTATTATTATTGTTATCGTTATCGTTTTTATTAATAATAATGATAATAATAATAATAATAATATTAATAATAATAATAATAATAATAATAATAATAATAATAATAATAATAATATTATTATTATTATTATTATTATTATTATTATTATTATTATTATTATTATTATTATTATTATTATTATTATTATTATTATTATTATTATTATTATTAATAATAATAATAATAATAATAATAATAATAATAATAATAATAATATTAATAATAATAATATCATTATTATTATTATTATTATTATTATTATTATTATTATTATTATTATTATTATTATTATTATTACTTGCTATGCTACAACCTTAGTCGGAAAAGCAGGATGCTATAAGCCCAGGTGCTCCAACAGGGAAAATAGTCCAGTGAGGAAAGGAAACAAGGAAAAATAAAATATTTTAAGAACAGTAACAACATTAGAATAGATATTTCTCATATAAACTATAAAAGAAAACCTTAACAATGCAAGAGGAAGAGAAATAAGATAGAATAGCGTGCCCGAGTGTACCCTCAAGCAAGAGAACTCTAACCCAAGACAGTGGAGGACCATGGTACAGAGGCTATATCACTACCAAAGACTAGGGAACAATGGTTTGATTTTGGAGTGTCTATCTATTTTCTCTTCACCTTGTTTTGTTAAGTAAATTTGATAGTTTATATAAGAAATATTTATTTTAATGTTGTTACTGTTCTTAAAATGTTTTATTTTTCCTTGCTTCCTTTCCTCACTGGGTTATTTTCCCTGCTGGGGCCCCTGGGGTTATAACATTCTGGTTTTCCAACTATAGGGTTGTAGCTTAGCAAATAATAATGATAATAATAATAATAATAATAATAATAATAATAATAGTCTGTCCAGCAAAGTCTCATGACCATTATCCTATCAGTATGGGACTCATTTAAGACCAAAAAGACAAATGGATAATTATTGACAAACTTTAGTAGATTCAATACAAAAAAGAAGGGAAAGAAAAAAAAAACCACGCTGGCAATAATGGAGGTCATACTAAATATAAGACATACTTTTATATAAACATTTATTTTATAGACTACAGCATTATGTAAAGGAATAAACATTTACTATTACTTTACGTTCACTATCATAATATGTCCGAAAACATCCTATTAATCGAATAATTACATTATGGCCTAGTTAAAATGCAACAAAATACGAATAAGTCATGCAGTTCCTTCATTATTTAAGCTCGATACAATAATAATATCTATTTGAATATCAAATATTAATTATATTAGCCACGTACTACCTCACTCAAACCAGCAAACAGAATTGATCAAGTATTCATCCTACACCGTATAAGTCTTGAAGACGTATTATTCTTAATAAAAAATAATGATTTAGAAATCATTATTTCATTCCTCTTATAGAATACATTATAATACATCTTTTAAAGGACTGTGTATATTTCGTCCCCAGTGGCTAGAATGTTTGAAGGTAATTTAATTGAAATTCAGTAGGCCTATAGTTATTCGTACAACAATGTATAAGTAAGAGCTGTGATTGGTTGTTGCCCTTATTCACTATCCTTCTTGCACAAACGCACACACACACAAACATCTAACATCTTAACCAAAAACTGTCAATAATTCCTTCGAATAATTTACATCATACTGGAAATTTAACAAAATACTATTTACAGCCATGTACTATAGTTCCTAATTCACTATATAAGCTTTATAAATTAATATTTATTTGAATATCGAATATGAGCCACATGTTTACTCAATACCTCACTCAAACTAGCAAACAGATTTAATCAGTCATTTAGACAAGTTGACAACCTTTTAAGATTCATCGTCCTCCTTATGACGTCACAAAGACGTAATATTCTGAATAAAAATAATTATTTAGTAATTAGAATATTTCCTTATAAAATATGTTATGAAAATATCTTATAAGGGATTGTCTTTATATATCTTGAAGAAAATATTTCTCTAAATTCCCTTAAAAACAAAAAACAGTTTAAGTCCGTCCCCCGTGGCTAGAACGTTCGAAGCAATTTTGTGGAAATTCGGGCAGGGTTTTTCCAACAGCAACTCATAAGCCCTGGGAACTCTCACTCTCGGTGGGATATTCCAGCTCTCTGATTGGCTGTATCTTGCTTAGCTGTGATTGGTTGTTACCTTCGCTTACTACTGCGTAAACAGATGCACACACGCACATCTAACATCGTAGCCAGAACACAGTTAAGTAATCCTTCGAATGGGACGTATTTATTTAAATTATACTCATCAAAAACATCTATTGTTTATATTTTAATAAATTAATAACTATCATAAGTTTAATTTCATAATATTTGTAATTTTTAAGTGATGATTTATATACAATAAGTATAGGTATTGTACCTCAACCCAGTTGTATTAATTCATAAAATTACAAGATTTTATGACGTCACACACGACCACCAATCACAGCAGCGGACGAATCAGCCAATGAGACGCCAGATATTTCCCGCTTAGGAAACGCATTAGGTGAGAGGGCTCCTCTGTCTTATGAGCTGCTGTTGGTAAATGAATCAAATTCACACGAGATATTCAGTAGCTCTAGTTAAGGAACCTTTTTTTCTACGCGTTTATTATTACATACATACATACTTACATACATACATACATACAGCAATGGTATCTAACAACCATTTTATTACTAAATTTATTGTTTTGAATTTTTTATCCATAAAATTTGCAGTTTTGGATCATCATTTAAATGAAAATATGTATGTATAGGCCTACAGTTGGTATATCCCTACCTATATGACGACATATTTTCTACATAATTTGGTAATCATTATCCAATTACATCATATTTGAAATGTAACAAAATACGAGTTACATTTACGTAGGTACTTCACTATCTAAGCTCGATATGATTAATTAACAATATAACTCACGTGAACCAGTGAACAGAGGCAAAGTTATCTTTTTCTTGATGACGTCACAAAGACGTATGTTTTCTGAATAAAAAAAATAATGATTTTAGTAATCAGAATGTATCATTGTCCCTCTAATATATATTTTGAATAGATTATATCTTTAATTCACACATTTAGAGACAAAAATTAAAATCTTCAGCTTCGTCCCTAAAATAATTTCGAGAAAATTCGGGCAGGTTTTTCGACCCAGGAACTCACTTATGGCGGGATATTCCAGTCCTCTGATTGGCTATATCTTACTCAGCTGTGATTGGTGGGTTTTGTAGCTTACTACAGTGTAACAGACGCACGTACGCACATCTAACATCGTAGCCAGAACATGGTTAAGTAAGCCTTCGAATAGGACGTATTTATTTAATTTATACACATTAAAAACATTCATTGTTTATTTATTAATAATTTGATATATATCATTAGTTTATTTTCATAATATTTGTAATTTTTAAGTAAGGATTTATATACAATAAGTATAGTTATTGTACAGTTGTATGACGTCACATACAACCACCAATCAGCGCTGAGAAAGAATCAGCCAATGAGACGCCAGATATTTCCCGCTAAAAAATGCACAAGGCGAGAAGGTTCCTCTGGTTTATGGATTGCTGTTGGCAAAAAATTTAAATTCACGCGAGTAATTTCATTCAAACGCTCTAAGGTTCCTTTTATTTTATCTTATCATTACCATATGTTTTTTTTTTTTTGTGTAATTTCTATTATCATCATTATTTCTCTCATTGACATTATCATTATAATTTCGAATATTTTGTGAGATAAGGTTTTTTGAGTTCATATATATTGATTTTATATAAAAAAAAAAACAGTAAAATAGCAATATACTGGTTATTTATTGGATTAAATTTCCTTTTTAAATGTTTGTTTTGTTATAAACATAATTAAAACAATGGCTTAAATTCAGAATACAGGAGAATTGGTCTTTTTATAATACAGTTTATACAGTATATATATATATATATATATATATATATATATATATATATATATATATATATATATATATATATATATATATATATATATATATATATATATATATATATATAATTCTAGTTTTACCCTTTTAACTTTTTTTTTCACTTCCAGACTATGTATCAACATCCCTAATTCTGAAGACATCGACATCGCGCAATACATGGATGACGTCAACAGTTTCATTGAAGGATCGCGCAAGCATTGTAAGAATGTCCTCGTCCACAGTTATGAGGGTAAAAGCCGGGCACCAGCCGTCATCATCCTTTACCTTATGACAGTAAGTTCCCAGGACTCTCTTTACGTCCATATATCATATAATTATCAACAAACATATATAAATATCTACTTATTAGCATATAATACTACCGCCAGAGAGTTATGGGGTCCTTTGACTGGCCAGACAGTACTACGTTGGATCCTTCTCTTTGGTTACTGTTCTTTCTCTTTGCCTACACATACGCCGAATAGTCTGGCATATTCTTAACAGATTCTCCTCTGTCCTCACACACCTGACAACACTGAGGTTACTAAACAATTCTTCTTCGCTCAAGGGGTTAACTACTGCACTGTATTTGTTCTGTGGCTACTTTCCTCTTAGTAAGGGTAGAAGAGACTCTTTAGCTATGGTAAGCAGCTCTTCTAGGAGAAGGACACTCCAAAATCAAACCATTGTTCTCTAGTCTTGGGTAGTGCCATAGCCTCTGTACCATGGTCTTCCACTGTCTTGGGTTAGAGTTCTCTTGCTTGAGGGTACAATCAGGCACACTATTCTATTTAATTTCTCTTCCTCTTGTTTTGTTAAGGTTTTCATAGTTTATATAGGAAATATTTATTTTAATGTTACTCTTCTTAAAATATTTTATTTTTCCTTCTTTCCTTTCCTTACTGGGCTATTTTCCCTGTTGGGGCCCCTGGGCTTATAGCATTTTGCTTTTCCAGCTAGGGTTGTAGCTTAGCAAATAATAATAATAATAATAATAATTATCAACAAGCTTGCTACATAAATTATTTACTTATTAAACATGTTGCTTAAGTGTCATCAACCATAGAAGTAAAGATGTTAAAAATTTCATATAACTGTCATTATTGCTTAAATGTCATTAACCAGGGCATTTAAGTATAGATTTCATTGAGAATTTCTTATGATTGTCATTAACATGATCATAAAAGTGTAAATGCCACGTAGCTGTTGGTGTCATTAATCGAGTCATATAACAATTGATGTCATTAACCGTTATGTGTTTGACGTTATTAACCAAGTCAGGTAATTTTTGGTGTTATTAACTAAGTCATAACTGTTGATGTTACTAACCAAGTCATATAACTGTTAATGTCATTAATCAAGTCATATAACTGCTGATGTTATTAACCATACCATATGACTTTTGATGTTATTAACCAAATCATATAGTTGCTGATGTCATTAACCATCCCATGTAACGATTGATGTCATTAACCATTAACCATGCGATATAAATATGGGTGTCATTAACCATGCTATATAACTGTTGATGTTATTAACCATTTCGTATAACTATTAATATAATAGTATAATTAACCATTCCATATAACTGTTGATATGGTGATATAATCAACAATTCCATATAACTGTTGATATAATGGTACAATTAACCATTCCATATAACTGATAATGCCATAAACCAATTGATGTAATTAACTGTAATATAAACGTTTATGTCATTAACTAATTGATGTAAATAACAATGCAATATCAACATTTATATCATTAACCAACTGATTTAATTAACAATGCAATATAAACGTTTATATCATTACCCATTGATGAAATTAACAATGCCATATCAACGGTTATGTTATTAACTGATTGATGTAATTAACAATGCACTATAAACGTTTATGTCATTAACCAATTGATGTAATTAACAGTACTATATCAACGGTTATGTTATTAACCGGCTGGTGTAATTAACAATGCCATATCAACGGTTATGTTATTAACTGATTGATGTAATTAACAATGCAATGTAAACGTTTATGTCATCAACCAAGACATATAACTGGCAATGTAATTAACCAAATCCCATAATTACAGATGTACGGAATGTCCTTCAGCAAAGCTCTATCCCTCGTGAAATCAGGATGTCTTGAGGTGTCCCTGAACACAGGATTCCAAAGGACACTTCAGAATTTGGACCGACGCCTCTCCGCCAGCAGTTCGAACTCGTTGAATCTCTCGGGGACTCCCAAGTCTCGATGCGCCTGGAACTAAACTCCCACCTCGGAGGGAGTAACTCCCCTTCTGAGGAAGTAATTTTGTAATTTCCCTTTTGAGGGAGTAATTCCCCTTCTGAGGAAGTAATTTCTCTCCTGAGAAAGTAATTTCTCTCCTGAGAAAGTAATTTCTCTCCTGAGAAAGTAATTTCTCTCCTGAGAAAGTAATTTCTCTCCTGAGAAAGTAATTTCCCTTCTTAGGGAGTAATTTCCCTTCTGAGGAAGTAATTCCCTTCTGAGGGAGTAATTTCCCTCCTGAGGGAGTAATTTCCCTTCTGAAGGAGTAATTTCCCTTCTGAAGGAGTAATTTCTCCCCTGAGGGAGTAATTTCCCTTCTGAGGGAGTAATTTCCCTTCTGAGGGAGTAATTCCCCTTTTGAAGGAGTAATTCCCCTTTTTAGGGAGTAATTTCCCTTCTGAGAGAGTAATTCACCTTTTGAGGGGATAATTTTCTCTTCTAAGGGAATAATTTCCCTTCTGGTGGAGTAATTCCCCTTCTGATGGAGTAATTTCCCTCCTGAGGGAGTAATTTCCCTCCTGAGGGAGTAATTTCCCTTCTGAAGGAGTAATTTCCCTTCTGAGAGAGTAATTTCTCTCCTGAGGAAGTAATTTCCCTTCTGAGGGAGTAATTCCCCTTTTTAGGGAGTAATTTCCCTTCTGAGAGAGTAATTTCCCTTCTGAGGGGATAATTTCCCTTCTGGTGGAGTAATTCCCCTTCTGAGGGAGTAATTTCCCTTTTGAACTGTATGACAATGTTATATTTCTTAGAAAATTCCAAAATATAACAGATAGGCCTAATACTAAAATATAAAATCTATGGCAAAATTGAACAGGAAATCTATATTAGGCCTACGACTCTAGCTATATCAAGATTTGCAATGTTAGTCTATCAGTGAATCAATTCCGGATATATATTTTGAAACCAGTTAAGAGAAATTGTTACAAAAGACTATACTGTAGGCATACTCATTTGCTCACGGAAATTTAAAGGTTAAAAAAATACTTTAGGCCCATATTTCCTGTTATATAAATGTCTCCGATCATCAGAAATGCCGTACATGCTATTAAATAACTCCAAAATTTCTTCTATTATAAATTATTAATATTTCATTTTAAATATTTATGAAATACGGTTAAGGTTCATAGGATATAGGTCTACATAAGACAGTTTGGTAAAGAAATGGGTAGGCCTAGATTTTTCCTTTATTTTAACCATTGGAGAATGCATTAAGGTATTAGGCCTATATACATAACAACTTAGTAATAGGCCTAAACCGCTCTAAATAAATCTTGTGTATCAAGATTTTCATTTTATCCCCAAAATTATTATCTAATTAATACGATGTTTTCTATATATTCTCGAGACCTTCCAAGATCAGTCCAACTACATGCTTATAACTAGCTTATTATGATATATATATATATATATATATATATATATATATATATATATATATATATATATATATATATATATATATATATATATATATATATATATATATATATATATATATCGAGAACTTGCATGAAGATTTTAAACAAATTATACAGTAACATTAACTTGTTTTTTTATTATATTTTCCGTTATACGCTACATTACAGATAACTGAACGCTGTCTATAATAGTTAATTAGCATACTACTTAACAACCAATTGAGTCCAGTTATACGCTGGCATTTCACAGTATATTGGAAAGGGATTTTGTTAAGTAAATTTACCAAAGTCGTCATACTGTCTTCAAGTAGTGGACTGTTCGGTTGTGCTTTTGAAAGCTGACAGTTTTTTATTTTGTTTGTGAAAGTTATGGCCCAAACTGTCAATCAATTTTATCATCAATCTGCAGTTGAAGTGTTGAATGTAAACAACAGTTTAGACTCAAGTTAGGTATATTTCTATAATTTCGTTTTAATTGTTTTATACATATTTTTTTTTCTATATTTTCCTATTACAAAATTTAACTATATTATCCAAATCCCGTTTTAGACATCATTCTTTTGTTATTTTTCTTTTATTTACAATAGAATCTCTTGATTCTCCGAGAAATTGTCTTATTTTAGCCCAAATTAACTTTGCAATTGGACCGCAAATTGTTGTGAAGCAATTTACCGCCTTTCATTCATTCTCGAAATGAATTTCAGAATATATATGATTATATTCCATTGGCTTTAATTCCTTCTACTTAAACCACATAATATAACTGTATTTACACATTAGAATATTTTGGCGTTTAAGCATTCTATTCCCTTATAATTGCGTTATTTAAAAGGCGCTCGTAACTCCATTACTTAATATGGGAAAGTTGGTAAACCCATAATTATTACGTTGTATTTAACATCTTGTTTATTTCCTGTGTCTATAGGCTTATAAGAATGGTTTTAGACATGTAGGCCTACTAATAATGATCATGAAGAAACTTTAGAGTAGGCCTAGATTTTATCGTAAATGCGGTGTCCTAAATTGCCATTTTGGTTTTCTCTACCACATGGTTATAACTTTTAAATAGTTTTTACTTTTTCATATATATTTTGTAATCGTTGTACATATTTTGTGGCAAAACTTAATTCTAGCTAAGGTTATTAAATGGCAAAATATAATTCTAGATAAGGTTATTAAATGGCAAAATATAATTCTAGATAAGGTTATTAAATGGCAAAATATAATTCTAGATAAGGTTATTAAATGGCAAAATATAATTCTAGATAAGGTTATTAAATGGCAAAATATAATTCTAGATAAGGTTATTAAATGGCAAAATATAATTCTAGATAAGGTTATTAAATGGCAAAATATAATGTAATTATGATTCTACTTACATTTTAGTTTAAATGTATGCTATAATTTCCTTCCCATTTCCATGGTCGCGGTTTATGTGGCCAGCTGGTTTATTTAGGGTAAACTGAAATAAACCACGGAATTATATCTCGTGTATGTCGCCAGAAAATCTTATCAATCAATCAACATAAGTATGAAAAATGGGTTGCTTTATTGATAAGTTGAATAAAGGAAAGGGAACGTGTTGGACCAATTAGGAATTGCTTGATGATACACAAAGATTGACTTCATGGTGATGAATACGAAGAATTTATTTATTTTTATAGGGTCGTTTTTTCTAAACTGAGTTTCTGCTATATTTGTATATACATCGGGGCAGTCTCTCTCTCTCTCTCTCTCTCTCTCTCTCTCTCTCTCTCTCTCTCTCTCTCTCTCTCTCTCTCTCTCTCTCTCTCTCTCTCTCTCTCTCTCTCTCTCATGTATGAATGTGGGTATATATGTGAATGTGTATATATAAGTATATGAAGGTGTGCATGTAGGAGTATGTGAAGGTGTGCATGTAGGAGTATGTGAAGGTGTGCATGTAGGAGTATGTGAAGGTGTGCATGTAGGAGTATGTGAAGGTGTGCATGTAGGAGTATGTGAAGGTGTGCATGTAGGAGTATGTGAAGGTGTGCATGTAGGAGT
>NW_027170107.1:102500-107500 GCF_036898095.1 Palaemon carinicauda | reverse complement strand
TGAAGGCGTACTGGCGGCAGTACACCATAGCCACGTGCCTGCAGAATATTCAGAAGGCACTTCAAGAGATGAAACCTGCAACCGTGAATGCGAGCTGGAAGAAGCTGTGGCCCGATATTGTTTACGACGACAAGGGATTTACTCCGTCGGAAATCCAACACTCTGCAATACGGAAATCTGTGCAGTTGGCTGCCATAATTGGAGGTGACGGGTTTGGCGACATGACGACTGAAGACGTCGACGAGTTGTTGGACTGCCATTCCCAGCCCCTAACTGACGCAGACCTCGAAGACCTGACGAAATCGGCAAGTGAGGAAGAGAGTGATACCCAGGAAGAGACCCAAAAAAATGTCGAAGAAACGGGCTTAACATTAGAACGGCTTGCCAAGTTCTGCAACCATATCAAGGAGGCGAAAGAAATGTTACAAGAGTGGGACGAGGATATGGTTCGCTCGATGCAATTCTCCAACAAGGTCGATGACATCATGACTCCCTACAGGATGCTCTTGGATCGAAAAAAGAAGCAGCGGCAACAACTTCCGATCACAATGTTCTTCCAGCCTCGCAAAAAAGAGCCAGTTCCTCCTGCTAGTACGCCTTCGGAAGAAATTGAAGAAGTTTCCCAGGAAGAAGTTGAAGAGGTGTCCCAGGAAAAGACACCTCCGTCTGAAGAGACGTAAAATACTATCATTGACTGCACAGTAGAACACATCATCAGCTTCATCATCATCATTTCTACTGTGCAGCAAATTCATCGCCATCACCATTCAAGTTTTTCTTCAACTTCTTTCGTGGTGAGTACAGTAACAATCTTTATTTTTTACTTTAATATTCTTACTGCCTGTTTTATAGTTTAGTAATGTACGTACTGTATGCATTAAGTTAAAGGGAAGGTTTTAAAAGTCTACATGTTGTAACCTATCATATTTTTTTTTTTTTAAATTTACATTTACGTACGTAAAACAATCTCTCTCTCTCTCTCTCTCTCTCTCTCTCTCTCTCTCTCTCTCTCTCTCTCTCTCTCTCTCTCTCTCGTAAATTGTTTTCCTGCTTTGCTACGTACAAGTACTGTATAATTTATATGTGTAAGGTAACATATTTTGTAAATGCTTTTACTGTAAATACTGTATGTACTGTATCATTATTTATCACTATCATCATGCACGTTAAATGCCTTGTTTGTTCTGAGCGTGGTTGTTTACTGAGCGTACACGCCGTCGTTTCAGGCGGCGTCATAAAGAAAAAGATTTCATTTGGAAGTCCTAACTAGAATACGTAAACTAAAACATTGGTAATAAAAAAATCAACATACAGTACTGTATAATCAATATAATCGATGCAAAAACTAACCTATACATATATGTGTACACTAAATGAGTTTGTTTCTTCATTATGATCAGAGATGAACGTAAACAAAACATTGGTTGCCATTTTTTATCGTGCTTTTTAGGTGTTTAGGAAACGCATGATATAAAATCGCCTTTAATATTTGTGCCTGTTTTAGTTTAGGGTGCTGTAGTACATGCATTAAGTGTTCTGTACATTAAAGGGTGGTTTGTTAACAGTACTACGTACAAGGGAAGGTTTTAAAAGTCCGAATATACATGTTAAATAAATAGGTAAATATGATGTCACTACTTCGCGGATTTTCACCTATCGCGCCCGCGTCTGGAACCTATCTACCGCGATAAACGAGGGTTCACTGTATATATATATATATTTACGCACGTGTATATATATATATATATATATATATATATATATATATATATATATATATATATTTATTTACGTACATATATATATATATATATATATATATATATATATATATATATATATATATATATATATATATATATATATATAAATTTACGTACGTATATATATATATATATATATATATATATATATATATATATATATATATATATATATATATATATATATAAATATATATATATATATATATAAATATATAATATATATATATATATATATATATATATATATATATATATATATATATATATATATATATATATATATATATATTTACGTACGTATATATTTACGTACGTATATATTTAAGTACGTATATATTTAAGTACGTATATATGTACGTATGTAAATATGTACGTATGTAAATATGTACGTACGTATATATGTACGTACGTATATATGTACGTACGTATATATGTACGTACGTATATATGTACGTACGTATATACGTACGTATATATATATACGTACGTATATATATATAGGTACGTACGTATATATATAGGTACGTGCGTATATATATATATATATATATATATATATATATATATATATATATATATATATATATATATATATATATATATATATATATATATATATATATATAAAGTACGTACGTATATATGTACGTACGTACGTATATATATGTACGTTATTATGTACGTATATATATATATATATATATATATATATATATATATATATATATATATATATATATATATATATATATATATATATGTACGTTATTATGTACGTACGTATATATATATGTACGTTATTATGTACGTACGTATATATATATGTACGTTATTATGTACGTACGTATATATATATATGTACGTTATTATGTACGTACGTATATATACGTACATACGTATATACATACGTACGTATGTATATACGTACTTATATATATACGTACGTATATAAATATATACGTACGTATATATATTTACGTATGTATAAATATATTTACGTACTTATATATATATATGTACGTATATACATACGTATGTATATACTTACGTACGTATGTATATACGTACGTAAGTATATACATACGTACGTATATATATTTACGTACGTATAAATATATTTACGTACTTATATATATATGTACGTATATACATATGTATGTATATACTTACGTACGTATATACATACGTACGTATATATACGTACGTTTATACTTACGTATGTATATACTTATTTACGTATATATAGGTACGTATGTATATGTAGGTACGTATGTATATGTAGGTACGTACGTGTATATATAGGTACGTACGTATATGTAGGTACGTACGTGTATATATAGGTACGTACGTGTATATATATGTATGTACGTACGTATATATATATATATATATATATATATATATATATATATATATATATATATTATGTACGTACGTATATATATATGTACGTACGTATATATATATGTACGTACGTATATATATATGTACGTACGTATATATATATGTACGTACGTATATATATATGTACGTACGTATATATATATGTACGTACGTATATATATATGTACGTACGTATATATATATGTACGTACGTATATATATATATATATATATATATATATATATATATATATATATATATATATATATATATATATATATATATATATATTTATGTACGTATATATTTACGTACGTATATATTTACGTACGTATATATTTACGTACGTATATATTTACGTACGTATATATGTACGTACGTATATATGTACGTACGTATATATGTACGTACGTATATATGTACGTACGTATATATGTACGTACGTATATATGTACGTACGTATATATGTACGTACGTATAAATATATATGTACGTAAATATTTACGTACGTATATATATACGTACGTATATATATACGTACGTATATATATATACGTACGTATATATATACGTACGTATATATATGTACGTTATTATGTACGTACGTATATATATATGTACGTTATTATATACGTACGTATATATACGTACATACGTATATACATACGTACGTATGTATATACGTACTTATATATATACGTATGTATATAAATATATACGTACGTATATAAATATATACGTACGTATATATATTTACGTACGTATAAATATATTTACGTACTTATATATATATATGTACGTATATACATACGTATGTATATACTTACGTACGTATATACATACGTACGTATATATATTTACGTACGTATAAATATATTTACGTACTTATATATATATATGTACGTATATACATACGTATGTATATACTTACGTACGTATATACATACGTACGTATATATACGTACGTATATATACGTACGTATATACCTACGTATGTATATACTTATTTACGTATGTATATACTTATTTACGTATATATAGGTACGTATGTATATGTAGGTACGTATGTATATGTAGGTACGTAGGTATATGTAGGTACGTACGTGTATATATATGTATGTACGTACGTATATATATATATATATATATATATATATATATATATATATATATATATATATATATATATATATATTATGTACGTACGTATATATATATATGTACGTACGTATATATATATGTACGTACGTATATATATATGTACGTACGTATATATATATGTACGTACGTATATATATATGTACGTGCGTATATATATATATGTACGTGCGTATATATATATATATGTACGTGCGTATATACATATGTGTACGTGCGTATATATATGCGTACGTGCGTACATATATGTGTACGTACGTATATATATGCGTACGTATGTACATATATATGTACGTACGTATATATATATGTACGTACGTATATAAATGTACGTACGTATATATATGTACGTACGTATATATATACGTACGTACGTATGTATATATATATATATATATATATATATATATGTACGTATGTATATACATATGTACGTATATATATATACGTACGTATATATATATATATATATATATATATATATATATATATATATATATATATATATATATATATATACGTATATACTTACGTATGTATATACTTACGTACGTACGTATATATACGTACGTACGTATATATACGTACGTACGTATATATACGTACGTACGTATATATATATATATATATATATATATATATATATATATATATATATATATATATATATATATATATACAGGTACGTACGT